>NW_026086826.1:14942500-15055000 GCF_022539395.1 Myiozetetes cayanensis | reverse complement strand
TTCATCTTGATAAAAATACCTACTCTTCAGCACACAATTAGGCAATTTCATTTACCAAAGAGCAACTTTGAATTCTGCAAGGTTTAAAAGGTACCATAAAGTAATGATGTTGATATACATTGTATATACAACTTGCATAACAGTGAAAATTGATTCTCCAATGTAATCCCCAAGCCTCAGCAAATGTATCTGCAGTATCCCAACAACACCGGTTATAGAGGTAAAGGTGTCACGTGGGGTGACCTGAGAGAGCACCCAGGCCTCACGAACAGTACAGTGTGGAGCTGGTGACACTGGCAGACTGGCTGTGCTATGACAGCTGCATCGTTTGCTCATGTCACTTTTTCCTATTAATTGGAGGTGATAATGTTTTTTTCTTCTGTAGAAAACGGATGATCAAATTAGACATTCTCTGTGAAGGGTCTCTGCCTTTGTTGCTGCAGTGTCTCCCCCATTGTGGGGAGAGGCAGCAACCTGCAAGGAGCGGGGAGATTCCATCAATCTTGTGCCATGCTCCTGCTTCACAGGCTTTTTGCAAACCTAGTAATTAACTTTTGTCAAGCTCCATAAAAACATTAAGAGGGTCCTGCTGGCCTCTGCGTTTAAAGGAACATTATTACATTTTAAATACAAGGCACCCAGTTTCTTCAGCAGAAAAAGATCTTGTCCCCCTACCCCCTGCCCAGTTTTAGATGCAAAGTTACTGCAAGCACTGTAGCAGGAGCCCTGCTCAGGGTTTTTAGTGTATAGTTTATGGATTTAATTTCTTTTTGGAAATAAAAGATAACTTCCAAAGAAATGACATGAGTACGGAGCTGGTGTAATCTCTTTTTGCAGTGATTTTTCTTTGATTGATGTGCCATTAATACTTTAATTGGTAACAGGTGCAGCTGATTGTTGGTTCCTAAGCTGAAAAATCTGAAATTGAACATAAGGCTCTGATAAATTAATAAACTCCTCTTCTCCAAACAGTTGTTGCTGTGAAGGAACTAACTTTCCATGAAGCGCTGCTCCATCAAGCACACTGAATACTTTATGTTAAAAAGCAAAATGTTACTTAATGATAAATTAAAATTACACTAACAGGCAAAGATAAAACATAATAATGACACCCCCTTAAGGAAAAGAAATCACTGGAAAGCACCGAGAAAGTTATCTTGTGAAATGTGTTGTTTCTGTTGGCGCATCAGGGTGGCCATTTGGATTCCCTATCACATTATTAAAGACATCTCCATACATGAAATAAAAATACGTTTGGCATGTAGGGATGGAGTGGGAGAAGAAGAGGTTGTGTAATAGATATTACATGAAAAGGTTTTTCTTCTCTTGCTGCTACCATCCCAAGATGTGAATTAGACCTCAGTGGTAACAGTGAAAGCAATGAACATGAATCTTTAAAGTGCAGTGGGTAAAATTTACCCTTGGAAGACAAGCAGATGGCTTGTACACCTATGAAACACACTTAGGTTCTATTTTGGAGTCAGAAGTATGGTGTAATTTTCAGCAGCCCTTACCCACAAGTACATGTTATTCCTTCTCCCTCATCCCTTCCAGCCCTACAGAATGCCAGGGTTTGTTGCACACGTAGGCTTTGCTGTGAAGGACATTTCAGTCTTTCCATTTGTGTGTTGCCTCAGAGACTGAGGGATATTATTGTAGATGAAGTAATGTACAGTGCTCTTTTGTTAGTTGGATGCCAAAATCCTGGCCATGCAGCTGTTCCTGGCAGACCAGTGACTCCCAGCCCTGCCACAGCTGAGAGAATTAAGTAAGTTTTTTCATTTGATGAAAAATTCTTTCCTCTCTGCTAAGACACTGATCATCTCCCTGTGCTCAGGACCTATATTGTAAACTAGTATTTCTTTATCTAGTTCCATATGTATTACACATTAATGAAAATTTGTGGGAAAAATAGGTCAGTTTCTTAAATACCTCTGGGTCCAAGCTATGATGAGCCCCAGTAAAATCACTGGTGATTTGGCAAGTGATTTCAGTGAGAGCGAAAAAATCAAATTGTTTTTTTGATGTCTCGTGCCATATTGTGTGGTCTCCCATTTTTTATTGTGGATTTTGCAGACCACAGTAAAAATTGAACAAGGTTGTGCATTTGCGACTTACTGTGCATAAAAGAAGAGAGGAGAGGAGAGATCACCACTAATAAAACCTGAGCATAAATACACGGTGACACCTTTTTTTAAGGGTTTTCATAGACCAGGTTGAAAATGTTATGCTTGCTAGCAGAGCAGAGTAATGGAGGTACCCTCTACAGATGGAGCTTCTAATCAGATTAGCAATAGAGCAGTTTGAAAAGTGCTTTGGAATAAAAGGCATTATATAAATGCAAGCCATTATCACTATGGGGTATATTTTTCTCCTGATGTGTGTGCATAATTCCCTCTAGAATTAATGGGAGATGCATGCATGCATTGAAGGGAGACTCTACCTGGCAGCGTGCTTCTTTTCCACTAAAATAACTGGGAAGATAACATTTGTTAGAGGGCAGAAAATGGTAGATCAGCTGTGTAAAGTATTCATTGAATACCAGTGAAACTGGGCTTCTGAAAACTTTTCCACTGCATTTTAAAAGCTGTATGTTGTATCACAGAGAAGTAATGGCAGTTCAAGTGATCCAACTGGTGGAAGAAATAATGGAAAGTTGGCATATTCAGGGCTTTATTAGCAGTTGTTTGATTTCTGGATTTTTTAAATGTCCCCAATTAAATGGGTCAGAAATACGCGTTCTGTAGTAAACATTCATTCTAAGAATAAAGTTAACGTTATCCAGCTGAAAAGTGCGGTGTCCTACCCAATTCCTGAATCTTCCTTCTAATATTTATGCAAAATCTAGGAAGCAGAGATAACTGACATCTCTCAGGTTTTCAATGTATTTTGGAGTCTTCCTGCGGTGATTAAACCTCAAGTTTTTACTCAGCTAGTCAGTATAAACGGGATGATCTAAACCATCCTGCAAAGCTAAATAACCCCACCATCCAGCCCTTGGTAGAAAATACTTTGAAAAAAACTTATGACATCTACTTAGATGTCAAATACTCACTTGATTTACAGTTTGTTTTAGCTGACTGGAGGCAACTACACGCTCAGTTCCCTCCCACTGTCTTTCTTTTAGTGCAAATCTGTCCTCATGCATTTGATTTTGAGTCAGGCTCTGGCTCAGACAGTGAAGTTACCACTTTTGTCTTCCCACCCCAGCAGCTACCACCCTCATCAAGAGCCTCATCAGAATTACATTCTAGAGCAGGATTCTACAACACAAAGTCCTAGTCTGAGTCAGCACCTATGGCCATTACAAGGCCTGCAACAGCTGGAATAATACCTCAGTGAGCCATTGTAACCTTTTAGAATAGCTGCACAACTGCCATTTGCTTATGAGCAACACTACCTCTGAATGGAACATAATATCACTATAAGCCCTATTAGTAAAATGACCAAATTATACAGCAACCAAAAAGTATATTGTCAAGAATGCAAAGCAGATTTAATGTCAGAGGGCAAGGTAGGTGACAAAACTGAACAGCTATAAAGTAAAAGTACAGATTACAATGGCATTTGAAGTAACACACATTTATTTTTATTCATTAAGTGTTTTTCTGGCTAACTCATTAGAAACCTCACTTCATCTACTATCCATTTTCGTCAATTTAGACTTTAAAAAAAGAGTGATATATACAGGTCCCCCAACATGTGTTTACCATATACCACACATGATTGCAGCCACTCACAACAAGGTAAAGGGAGGAAACTATTTCACTGGAGTAAGTGAAGTCAATCTAGGCTAAATAAGGTAGTTTTTAAAAAAATCTGAATCAGATTCATTGTTTACAGAATAACTTATTAGTATCTGTATGTAAAGGTTTTGTCAGGTGTTTCATTATAAATCCTCATTTTGGAAAGTTTAAAACTCCAGGGTAGCATTGTTTTAAATTGCAGGAGCATAGATTTTACATAACTCTAATGCTGTTTTTTAAAAAAATCCTATACCTAAAAAATATCTTTATTTGTTTAATGAACTTTGGCATGCAAGTAAACCATAATGAAAAACAATTGGGTTTTTTTAGGGGGAGAGGGGCAATAAATATATATTTTAATACAGAACAGTTATTTCATTTTTTAAACTGTTTACATATGCTTGGCAAACTAAACAGCCAACATACTTACAAAAGCTGTCTTAGCAGGGAGCATGCCCAGTACCTGAATATAGTCTAAAACCTAAACAATAGTATGAATAATCATAAGGCAAGCTGGTTCCCTCCTCTCTGAATTTTAGCCCATGAAAAACCAATCTGCTCCTATCTGAAGCCACGGAGAACGTTTCCAATTGAGACTGACTTTGCAGAAGTCTCCTTGGCTCAGCTGCTTGGAGGCTCCATTTTGTGTCACCCACCAGAGCTGCCACCTGCAGACCATCGCGGCCCCTGCCCGTCTTGGCTGCAAACACGTGCAAGATGCATGTTCCGCTCAGGCAGTTCTAAGCACTACATGGTAGACTGCTCTCTCGGGAAAGATAACGTGTGGCCACCAGCTGTCAAACCCCAAACTGCTCCCAGACAAATTTGGTTTTGTAGATTAATATTGAGGTGCCAGATAATTATATTTAAACTTTCAGGTCTCCCTTTCCAGGGCTGTGGCGACTTCAGAAGCATACCTGTAGCTTTGTCATGATTTTATCCAATTTTGCCATTCTCAACCATTTAACATTCCTTCAACATTCACTTGGTGAGTACTTTACTCAAATACCTATGGTAGTAAGATGATCATTATCAATTTCTGAAATTCAGATTCTAGTTTAAAAATATCATGAACACACATGAGTAGCTGCAGTACTTTTACTAGTTTTGTAGGTAAAAGCGTACAATTGTATGTAGGTAGTATCCTTCCAAGCCATCCCAGACATGTGCCCTGTATCCATGCATTGCATGCATTTCAGCTTGCCAAAAACATCAAGGGAAAAGCTGGCACATAAGCTTTCAAGTGCAACTGTGCCCATTGTATGACTTTCACTGATTCATTAATCCCATCCCAAATGTTCCTCACTGCTGGCAGTTCTTGTTTTGTGTTGCTGAAGAAACTCTGCCTAGAAAGTTGTGTGTGAAGGCCTGTGCGGTGCACTGTGATAACATTGGCTTGTTTGGAATGCTACTGCCTGGTTAAATTAGTTTAAATACAAAGAGTTCAAATCAGTTGTCGACTTCAGGGAACTGACAAATGCAAGGACATTTTCTTAGTAACTATTTGTTGCACAGTAATGGTTTAACTTTAGAAATAAAACTTTCAGACCCAAACTGAGCCCTGTTAGCAATACAGATTTTGTCTAACATACATAATGAAACCAGCAAATTAGGTCCCATGGCCATAAACCTCACAGAGGGAAAGCAAACAGAGCATGAATCAAAAAGCTTTAGAAGGCAATAAACTATTGGTAACTTATAAATTAAGGCAAAAAAAAAATCAAACAAGTTTGGCTTCTAAAAACCGTGTGCATTTAGAAGAAAAAACTGAATTCAAAACAAAATATGGAAGTGTAAGATTCCTAACTTAAAGTAAAAGGTCTAGGTCAATCTAAGCTATGTCAGAAACACAGTCATCAAAAAGATAGATCAGATCTCATTTTAACTCTTTCCCACTTTATCCTTCACTTGTGCAACTTGTCAGAGCAATACAGCATGTACAGAATTGACACCTCCCATGCTGTGTTTGGCCCTCTGCAATTTTGAAGCATAATGTCAGCCTTCACTCTTAATTTCTTGATCCTGTCTGGTTTATACCTTAGCCTGCAGGTTTAAAAAAAAACCTACAGATTTTTTATTTTACCTTTGTTCAAAACACCAAACTAAAATCTTTAAAAATCTATGTTTTAAAATCCCCCAAATGCCACTTATTGACCCGATCATATATATTAAGCTTTAAACACACATATTGACCTAATTAAGTTAAAACCTATTTAGGGACTTTTAAAATATATTTTATTGCATCAGGGTCTATAAGAAGCTCATCATATCCATTCACATTTAGTTTGTTAAATACATGTTTACGCATTTGTAAGCAGCTGCTGTGTGACTCCTTTGCAGTAAATGTGGCTATACCGTTGACAAATTTGGCTTGTGAAGTTTCTGATCTAACCTATCACTAGAACGGAGTATTCTGCATGCTTAATAATCCTTTTTCCTATTGTGTACATTGCCATGAAACTTAACACAGTAAAGAATAACAGAAGAGAAAATAAAATAATTAACTATGTATGTCACTGAGCTTATCTTTCATCCCTGAGTTATTGAATGCTTTCAAAAAACAACCACTGAAAGTACCCAAATCCATTTAATAGACTGAGGTCCTGCAAAACGTTTTTATTTATAGTTGTATAAAGTGAACTGCACAGTGAGTTTGCTACAGTTTGGGTGTGGGAGAGAGAGGGAACATTGCCTTTTCAACCTAGAAGCAACCAAAAGGATTTTAGTTTTGTCAATTTGTAAAAAATATTTGCTCTTAGGCCGAAAGCTTATGTGCCAAGTTTCAGCTTGGAACTCATTTTTATGAGTGAATTGTAAAGCCCCTGAAAACAGGGGTTTCAAGCCAGAATGCTGACACAGCCTTAAATACAGTGGCAAGAAAGGAGAGAAAGGAGTGCTGTAATGCATATAACTTGTTTTTTCTCATTACTGCTTTTAAAGAAGCAGCTTGTTGCCTACCCTTAGGCATTAGACAATGTTTAAAGCATGTCTCATCACAGTCTTTCTGCCAGGTGTGTGGAAAAGGCCTCATACAGACCCCCTTCTGAAATGAAACTGGTAGCTTGCTCAGGTAGAGGACACTGCATTATTTCCTCATTTTTTATAGGATTTTTTTAATCTGAGAAATACGGGCTCACATGATTTGGAGGAAACAAAAAGGCACATAGCTTATGTTTTAGCTGTTCTTTAAATCTTATTTTAGTCTTTGGTCTGCCACTAAAACTGGGAAAAAAGTAATGGTGAGCCACTTGTGCTGATTTAAAGTACAGTGTAAATTATTAGGAGAAGATAATGTGAAAGAATCTCTTTTGGGGGGGGGGGCACGTATTTATATCCTGACTTTTTAAGGTGGCTTATTTAGTGATTTGCAGTGAAAACAGCTTGTAACATGTGTTGCTCTAAGTGTAAGACTTTCTGCATTCTTTTGTCAAGAAAAATATCTGATAAAGAATAGTTTCTCAGAGAGCTGAACTGCGTAAAGTACATGAAGTTAAACAGGAAAACGCTTTAAAACTTTTTCAAAACTTTGCCAAAAGTTAACCAGTGAGGCAAACCAAATTCAAAGAACGGAGAACATAGCATGGCTACCTTCTTGTTGAACAAATCAATTAAATACACACTATAGTGAGTCTTTACAATGCATAATGCTGGTTTTGTGTTAAAGCAGCACTATATTAACTGGAGAAATCCCTGGGACGGTGCAGAGGCCAATTTAAGTTATGAGGTTTTTTTATAGCATCGGCAGCTACACTAAACAACAATTCAGAAAATGTGAGATGTTAAAGGGAATGGAGGGACAGGGCTCCACTGTTTCCAATGCTGCTCAGGCTTGGGCTTTATTTCCACCTTAAAATCTTTACCTGGCCGTGATCTGTTGTTCCATTACTGGAGGGCAAAAATGGGAGGAATTGTCTGGGCTAAATTGCAATTAGGCAGCCCTGAGAGAGGCTGGCACCAGTTAACTTGGGATATTGGAGTGAAAAGGCCCGTAATCAGCCTTCGGTCATGTAGAACAATGCATAAAATTAAATTGACATTAATGAATAATTGTGTAATGAAAATGGAAGAGGAGAGTTAATTGCATGTTACAGTGAGTGTAATGCCTAGATAACCTTGCATTTAATGCTATTCTTAGCCCTGCTGCCAAGACTTCTACAGAGCCTCTCTCTGCAGGAAGTCATTAAAGCTGTGAGTAGATAATGCAGGCTCAGTGAAACCTAAGTGGCAACAATATAACAAGAGTTTCTTTCAGACCTTAGTGTTTTCAGAAAAAAAGGGCGTGTTGAGGTAATTTGTACACATCGGAATGAAAACAGGGAAGTCAGAGAAATCTATTTGCAGTTTGTCGAGTTCCACAGGATTTTCAACTATTGTTGAAACCAAAGTCAATTCATATAATCAAAGACAAGACTAACCATCAGTGCTTGCAACACTATAAGCATCCAGCTGTCTACAGCTAAAACTGTTGTTAATCACCTAGAACAGCAAAGGATACAAAACACTTGACCTTAGACATAAGGTGGCAGAGGGAGTCATCTTCAGCACTATCCTATTGACACAGCTGGTTTATGCTGATAAATAAGACTCCAGAAAAGTAGAATTCAAAAACTCGGTCTATTTTCACCAACTTTGATCATCACAAAGAATGACTGTTTATATGTGTCTCAATATTTCCCAAAACATTTAAACCTGTATTGTCCATCAAACAAGCTCCCTTCCCTGTGTTTCTCTTTGTAGGATTTTATAAACCATTTTTCAGAATAGGGGTTTTGTTTGTTTGTTTTTAACCTTTTAGATGTCCCAGGAGAGTTTACTCCAACAGAGATACTTGTTTTTGCCTTAGGGACATTGGTTG
Source organism: Myiozetetes cayanensis (assembly GCF_022539395.1). Classification (NCBI taxonomy): domain Eukaryota; kingdom Metazoa; phylum Chordata; class Aves; order Passeriformes; family Tyrannidae; genus Myiozetetes; species Myiozetetes cayanensis. The sequence goes on along the minus strand of NW_026086826.1, from coordinate 15,046,399 downwards.
TCATCATGATGTTGTATTGATTACAGTGAGATTGCCCTGCAACAATATGACCCTGCTCACAATGTAGACTTGGCTGTCAGGAAGTTAAAAGGACTAGAAGAAAGCTTGCCTCGTGAAAACCAACCAAACTCAAACCAACCAAAAATCCTGAGAAGTACAGTTTTTCAACAGATATAATTTTGTAGTTGCTTAAATAGTATCTGTACATTTCCATTATTAAAAGCTCAGTCATTTTCATAAAGTCAGTAGTTTATCATTGCTGACGTTACCTCTGCATTGTGATTATTTTTGGGAAGACAGTGTGAAAACTTATTTCAGCAAAAGATGGCATCTTATTTGGAAAAATAATTATATTCAGAAGGCTATTCTCTATGAACACTGTGGTTATGTGTATTGTGCAGGTAGTCTATATGTTACAAAGTGATGTAAAGAGAAACATCCTGTAACATTTTGGTTCTCGACTAAGGCTTGACTAACTCATCATTTAGATGAAATACGGGAGCTTTGGATTCAGTCTCCATGGATAGGCTGTTGACGTGCAGCCGTCTTATCCACTAAAATTGCCTCTGAGGAAAACAAGGAGCAGAATGCTACTTCCTTGGATGATCTTGTCTCTTGGTAAAGTTAAACACTTGCCATCTTATTTCTCCATTTCTGACCTTATATTTTTTGGAAATGGTGGGGGGCGTTCACATTACTACTAAGAGCTTGGGATCCTTAGTCCATGGACATGAACGTGAGACTTGACAGAAATTGTAGTCAGAAATTTCGTGGGCTGTGGCTACATCTGAACCACAGCTGTAGACAGACTCTTAAAAAAAAACCCTGAACTCGCCAGTGCTGCCACAGTCTTTACCTCTTCCACTCAATTTAGTTAATATTTCTCAGAAGCCTGTGGCCAAGAGACACAATGAACCACAAGGGCTTTTTTAAACTGTGAACTGTTAATAAATATTAAATGGTGATGAGAATTGTTTGTGAAACTGAAAGGCAGCAAAGAAAATTTGCAAATGAAATGTGTTTTCCAATGCATAACTGATCTGTGGACCTCACTGTAACAAAGTAACGTAGATGAAAACTGTAACAGGTTTCAAAAAGAATTTAGATATGAGTACAGGGGAATGAGAACATGCACAGTTAAAACCAGTAACATTTCTAGAAGCTGAGAAACTTCCTGTTTCAGAAAGCCCTTCCACTGCTGCTCTTGGTCATTTTGTAGCTTCCTGGTACCAGCCAGTACTGGAGGGGGCTCCTTGATTAAGTGGAACCTGCTTTTTCTGATTTTACATACTTTGGTCCTGTCTCATGAATTGGTTCTTTCCCATAATACACCTCAGAAATACAAATCTGTTACTGCATAGTGTAGCCATCACTATGTGAAATGGTCTGTCTTTGAGGCAGGACCAGATAATTGAAACTGTGATGTATTTTCTCAGCCATTTTTATTGCAACAGTTGAATTTTCACCTTACTTGTAAGGCTGAGGAGCCCTTCAGCAGCTTCTTCCTGTTCCATGTAGGCAGCACATGTGGTAGATACCCTCTCTTCTCTCTCCAGTTAGAAGCCCTTCTTGTTCACATCTTGGTGGAACCTGTCCTGTTTTTGTGCAGCTACATTTCCAGCAGACACAAGCTGGGTGATAGTAACTCAGCTTAGAACCAAACTTCTGATTATATTCTGCTAAGCTGTTGTGCATGACAGCAAAGATACTTTGTGCAGTTGTACTAAACAGTTTGTGCATTTATGATCTGTACCTTTCTTTCTAGTTACTGTGCTGTGTTCTGAATGTTATGGAGGTCAGCTTCACGTAAAATGTAGTCAAAGTCTTTGAACTTAAGTTCAAAGGGATCAGTGGGGTTGTGGATGTAAGTAATCTGTTTATAATGTGAGCAACTTTGAAACGAATCCACTTACTGTTTCGTGATTTCAGTGGACTATTCAGATTTTCTGGATATGCTCTGAGTCACACAGTGCCCTGTTGAGTGCATTTGCTATGTTATTCAGTACAGGGAAGCTTGATATTAAGAATATCAATGTAGCATGGATGATGATGTTGACAATATCCACATTACTACACAACGGCCTGTAAGTAACAGGGATAAATGCCAGTGGTAAATCAAAGCTTGTTTGAGTACTTATGCTTGCAAAAGGATGAGTGCAAAATGTTGTTTTGCTGTGGATGTTAATACTTTCTCCAGAGAGTGTGAACAGGGATAGGCTCAGGCTGATGTGAAGGGGAGCCATGCAGCCCTGCCACTGTTGGGCCAGGTGATGAGTGTGTGTATCACCACAGCCTTCAGGGGGAGCAAAAAAGTCTTCTGGCCTTTCCTTGCTCCCATAAATGCTAAAACATCCACACTCTGAGAGTGAAGGGATTAGGAATTCAGTTCAGCTGAATCTCATTTTAAACATCAGTGGGGAATCACAGCCAAACTATCTCTGGTACTGGGATACTTCAGTTTTGAACTATTTATCTTTCAGTTTCTGCTTATTCTTCACCTACTGCTTAGTGTGATGTATTACATAAATGGGTTTTTTGTTAATTGCTCTGCAACATTTTTCCAACATGTGTCCCAGACTTTATTCTTAATTCATCTTTGCTATGGAATGAACAAGCCATGAGAACTGTATTAATTTCCTTCCTTAAGCTACCTAGCATGTATTTTGAGTTGTTCAAACAACTGAGCACAGAATTGTCACATCAGATTCTTTGAGACTGCAAGATAGTGGAGAAACAGCTAAACTTCAGCCTTCTGCTACTCGTTCTCTTCCATGGAAACTGCTATAAGGAAAATAGAACAATTAAGTCACTTTTAAGTCATTACCAGTTTTATCTCCTTAGGGGAGCATTAATTTTTTATTCTCATTTTCTGCATTCTTCTCTCCCAGATTCAAAGATTTTGTATAGTTTGATAAGGTGCATCTCTTTGCTTTAAAATATGTGGATGTGAGTCCATTTTTCCTGTTTGCTTTGTGCTAGTACCAGTACATTAGCCTCTGTGGATTTTGTTAATCCGGATTTACTTGTGTGAGAGTTGACTCTGACCCAGAATGTGTCTCATGCAGGGCATTTTAAGGAATGGGAATGTGCTTTCATGAATTCTAGCTGAAGCTGAAATAGATGTTGAAGCTATAAAGACAATATGTGAGTCCTCTAATAAAAGCCCATAATTACATTGACTAGAATTCAGGGAAATAACTGAACTATATTCAGCGAGAATGTAACATTTGGCAACTTTCTGGGTGGCATAAATCAGTATATTTAGTGAATGTTTTCAGCTTATTGTCTTCTTCGTACTTGTATTTTTATTATGGAATTGATCTGATGACTCACAGACTTAGGATTTTGCTGAATAGCTCAAAATTACGAGTTGTGATGGTCTTTCCTGAATTCTGACCAGATTACTTCCCTGTTTTCTCTTACATTCAAGGCCCGTGGACTTTTCTGAAGGTCAAAACAAAGGAAAAGAGCAGTCAAATGCAACTTCAGGAGTTTTATTATAATAGGTTATAAAGTAGGGAGTGGCTGGTGCAATAGTTCTCCATAGCATCAGAGAAGAGTTTAAGAGCATGGTAGCATTTTTCTGTTGACACATTGCTGATCAAGAGGGTAAGTTTTGCTGAGGAAGACTGACTTGGCCATTCCTGGGCTCATTAAGAGGAAGAAAATGAGAAGTCCACTTCCTTATATAGCCCTGTTTGACAAGCATGTAAGAGGATAAGGAGCATTTGATCATATGCTGTAAGCATCTATTATTGGGAAAGGAATTTTATGACGAAGCTCTAAAAAACAAACAAACCAAAGTATGAGATTCAAGAAAGTTTACATTTTAAGCAGTCAAGGTGACTGAGCATTGCAACAGGTTAGCAGCTCTTGTAGTTGGTTCCCTCTCACTAGAAAGCATTCATTAACTGTAGATGTTATTCTAAATTTTGAGCTATTTTTGGTAAAGGAGGTCTTAAAAGATGACCATTGAGTCCATGACACAGAGTGCTGACAGTACTAGTATCACTATATGAAATGTGAACAGCTGTAGATGCACAGATGCTGCAGATTAAGAAATGCCCCTATCCCAGTTCTGCCACTGATTCCTCTGTAAAAAAAAAGAGAAGGTCCCTCATGAAAGGAATTGTATATTCTTACAAGGAATATTTGCTTTTCTAGCAAAATATACTGTGCCTAGTATATATATTACTGCCTACTAGCAGTAATTTGTGTTACGTGTTCTCTGCTTTGGTTGGATAATCCTTTTGCTTTTGTATGGACATATGTTTGGTGAAAAATGTAATAAAATAACTTCTGTCTGATGCCTAAAGAAAACTGAAGGAAAAGTATTGTTGTACTGATATTTTATTAGAGTGTTTATCTAATGTGAAAGTGGAAGAAAAATAGCTTTTGTTTCAGTTTTTCATAGCTTTTACACAAATATGTTGATTTCATAGAACCGACTAATCAATTAAATTAAGTTTTCTGATCTTATTCATCTTTAATAGCTCCATTATTCACTGTATCAAAAAATCAAGAGGATGATAAGATAATAATTTTCTCTTGGAAATATGGAAGTTTCTGAATTAATTTAAAAGATACTGAATCAAGAAACAAGTTAGTATAATTGAGGGGCTAAAGCTGAATCTTTATTATTCAAGCTTGTTAAACCCAGTTTGGTGGGACAAATGAATTACAGCTATAACTGGAACAAAAAGGATCAACAGTTTGTGCATAAGTGATTGGCTTCTCTGAACCTAAACTGCACATACCTTCCTACACTGAAATCAAGATTCTAACTAGATTAATAAATTATGTAAGTAAATAAATAGCTGAACAATTAATTAGGTCAAGGAAATGCAAATCTTTTCATTAGGATAATTTTCTTTTAGCTATATGAAAATGAATAAAATACACCGGTCACAATAACACTTCCTTTTTCCTATAGAAATCTGCATAAGCTTTAATCAGTATTTAAATACTTGGCATGTCTTTAACATGTTATTTAAATTAGCTCACTACCAAAAAAAGTAAAGTATAGTATGTTGTAAGAGTGATCTCCTTTGAGACCAGATATTCTTTTATTTCACCTTGTTAAAGTAAAACTTTGATATGTTTTCTCATAACTCACCAGAATAATGAATACGTTATTCATTGAACAATGTTTGTTGTATTTTAGGCTCTATGTGCATTATGATGTAATTGTTGAATAATGAGAAAGTTTGACTTTTCTGCTGTTGTGCAGTTCCTACAGACTTACACCAATGATAGCTAAAGATTTTAATTGCAATGTTACGGGCAGCTGGAGATTTTTATTATCTCCTGGATCTGTAGCAGTTATGTAGGATGCCACAGCAGTGGTCATTTAAGAAGAATTCTTGTCATTATCTGCCTGGCTTGGTAAAAAAAAAAAGGGATGAGAGTGGTAGTGTTTCATCCTGAGAAAAGGCCTGTGACTGGGTTGAGAGGACCTAAGGGTTTAGCCACTCTAACATGCTGACACTCTTCTCCACTTGTCTTTGGTGCCTGTTGAGATTCCTTGCCTATCTGAATACACCTAAGCCTGGCCAAATCTGTGTCTATGGTTATGAGGTTCTTCTCACATTTCCCTTTTCTGTGATGAAGTGCTGATAGGGCAGTTCAGAATCAGCGTCACTCTGCTCCTGACTGCTGTGGGTAAGGTGGTGTCTGTCCCTGGAGGCTGGGAAGATTCTTTCACACTGGTTAGGCTGACTGGAGGGAGCACAGCTCGTCTATATTTGTTTAGATTGGGAAATGTGGTCAGATTTGTATGCAGTGCTAACACCTACAGTGGGGGGACTCTTTTCATCCAACATTTTGCTCTATCTACTATTGGTATCTTGATTGGTTCCTACTAATTGGTAGCTATTTTTGCGTGGACAGTAATTTAGAACAACAAAGACATCTGCTGCAGAGAGGGAGTCTGACACGACTGCTCATACGTGACTGTACCATTGCTTGAACTTTGACTCCACTTTCCCACCACCCCTGAACATTATCAACCATACTTGAAAAAATCACAGCTACTATTTTAATGCCACCTTGTATTATGTTGTCACTTTTAAAGTTCCATTTCTGTAACATGTACATCTTAAATCACAGGTCAAAAGATTCTCTAAAGTATTTAGGTGGTTAAAAAGACAAATGCTTAATGGAATTTTCAAAATCACTGAAGTGCTTCTGTTCCCATGGACAGACATGAAAGTCAGGATCACAACTTCCTTAGGTGCTCAGGAGAATCCCATCCAGCACAACATGACACATTTGAAAGTTTGGCCTTCAGGGCTTGGGTTTTCTCAAGACTCAGAAACAGAAAAATATTTTTCAATTTGCAACACTTTGCCTCTAAACAAACTTAATGATTCCTACTTTTATATCAACCTAATATTAATACTAAACACACCACCACACTCAATTAATTTCTTCCCTGAAAATTGTCTGCAAGTAAGTTATTTCAGCTCATGTCCCAGGACAAATGTGAGATCTACCACATAGAAGTGTATTTGAGAGTTAAGAAGGCCTTGCAGAGAAAGCAGTGCCCTCTCAGTATGTTTCCATCTGAACAAGGTTGTTTTTTACTTAACCTGAGTCAATATGTGAACCTGAAATAACAACTTTTTAAGTATTCAGTATCTCCAGAGGTTTTGAGCTTTGTCATTTTTATCCAGTAGTTTAAGTTTAATTGCATACATTCTTCTGTCCTTCCTACCTGTGAAATAAGGGAAATGAGATAAATCAAAGGAGACTTCATTTAACCCAAATATCTTATTATTAGTGTTTTCTTTCTCAAAGAAACCAAAAAGAAGCTCAAATGGCCATACCCTAATTTTTTAACATGTTCATAATCCTTTTATAAAATTTTATCACTCTGGAGGGAATTAAACAATTACCAGTTTACAAAATCATTACTTTTAATTTTGTTATTTCAGTTCTTGTGCATTGTCCCTTGCAAACAAATTAAACAGATTTTTAGCTGGCAGTTGGCAGAATGACATAGGGATAAGTGAGAGTATAATGAGAAAGGAGATGCTGATTGAACTAGGTGGGGAAAGCTAGGACTGCACCATGAAACACATGGTAACTCATAACACTATCTCATTTAAAGAGCAGTGTATCAGTTTAAAACTGTAGCACACTGGTATACTGCTTTAAAAAACAAACAAACAAGCCCCCAACCAAACAAACCCCTAAAACAAACAAAACAAGACATAACAAAAAAACACACTCTGTAAGATGTCTTCCAGAATTCTGGAAAAGCTCTTAATGGTATGAACTGTTGTGACTGAACCTACAGATGGAGAAATTCCTCTACTTATTAAACTGTTGTTTACAAATATAAACTAGAACATCCCAGCTGTACTCTTGGGAATCACCAACTGTGAACTGAAAGTGTTGCTTTTAGCCAGTGCTGAAAAGAGAATGCACTTTGTGTTAGGATGACTCCAGGATAGACGTTATTTCTTTTTTCATTCTGCTCTTAAAAGTCCTTTTCATGTCCTGTCACTCATTGCCATGTCTGTGCACTCCTTTCAGAGCCAGTGTGAAGCCCTCACCATGACACAAAGTGCATGTCTTTCCACGTTCAGAATCTTCCTGAGAGTAACCTTGTCCCATGTGAATCTCTAGCCTGGAAGGCTGTCCACAAAATGGGCACTGAAGTGCTGGACCCAGCAGCCTACAGGAGGGGAGTGTGTAAGCCACATTTTCATCAGCTTCTTTCACTAGTCACACTTCTTGCTGTCATCTGGAAACCCTGATCTAACCAGAGGATGTAGGTGAAGTGTTAGCAAACTATCATAGAGAAAACTGTAGAGAAGATTCCCCAAGAAGAGATAATACCAGAAAGTGTAAAGCTGTTCTCTGTCTCATTAGGTGCCTTTTACTTGAGCTTAGCTGAGAACATCAATAGAGTGCTTATGAGGAACACTGGCACAATCATGTATTACTTCCACAGGGTGTATCTGCTTCCTGTCATGTTTGTAGCTCATAAATACTTAAATCTATTGATATACCCCACAGAATATAACTAGGAATTATTACAAGGACTATACAATTGCATGGTGCCCAGTGGAATCTATAACATCTTTATGTTAAGGAATGTGTATACCTTGTTTTCTTCATATAAATGACAAATGCTTCCTGCTTTTTTTCCCATTTCAACTGTGCTTTAGCTGTGTCAATATTGAAATGTTTGCTCTGCATAGAGATTATTATTGCAGTTTGGAATTTTTATGAGACCCGGGCCCAGGCCTGACCTTCCTTACGTGAATTCTGGCACTACCTCACCATGAACACTTCCTAATTGCTGATTACAGCTTATCATTACAAGAAGACACTTATAACCAGGGAACTGAACCAGTATGTTTGAATCTGTTCTGGGTCAGATCCAGCTGTGATTGGAGCTGTTTTAGTTGAGCTCTGATTCCAAGCCAGTAACAGTTTATTGTTCAGTTCAAAGACTGTCAGCACAGGCCTACAACAAGGGGAAGGGTTAACCTCTATCTTCTCCCCTTTCTGTGAGCATCATTTTTGGTCCTGAGTCTGTACCAGTTTTTTAATACTTTACATTTACTATGGGGGACCATGTTGCTGGTGAGAAAAGAAGTGATACCAGGAATACAGGTGGGACCAGGACTAGCCAGAGGAGTGGGAATGATGAAAGGGTCAGCTCCTTGGCAGGTAAAGTCTCCTTTCTCTCCCTTGCAAAAACCCAAACCCATCACCTGTACACGTGTATATCTTCTTGGCACTAGGTATAGTAGTGTCATTGCTAGTGAACAACAGTAAAACAAGAAACAGGGTTCACAAGAAGGAGTTTGCCTCGATCTCACCTTAGTAGGTAGTCCCCAAGGGTAGCTGATTCCAGGGAAGAAAGTTGGGACCATCTGCTGGTGTGTAGTGTAGCAAGGGAGGGAGAGGACAGACATGGGGCAGAGTGGTGTTTTCCAAAGGACTCTAAAAGGACAGTCATACTGTCCTCTTTTTGCACAGAACCTGCCAGGCGATGTCGCTTTTTAGTTGAACTGGTGTTCTGAGCTGGAAAGGTCTTTGTTTTGCTTCAGTTTCAGTTTGGGATCTGGGATCAGAAAAATTTCCAAAATAACAATTTATGTTTACTTCCAGCTTTGGGAAACATTTTGAAACAGTTCATGGTTCAGGTTTAGTTTGACTTCTTCTCATAGCAGAATGAGAAATATGACTTTCTTATTCAATCACTGACATTGATTTTAAATGAGAAATTCCAAAAATAAATCATATGTGCTCTACTCTTTAGTAATTTTTTATTTGCAGTTAATAAAGACAACATCACAGATGTTTTAATCACAGTGGAAGCCCCTGACTTTGGCATCAGTGCTCTGAGAGGGCAGTCACACATGGTTCTTGGGACAAAAGCATAGGCTTTGTGTCCTTATCTACTCTCTTGCCTCAGCCAAATTTCTGCTGGAGCAGCTCTGTTGTGAGGCATTCAGTTCCACAGAGTGGGGGTGTGGGGTGCTGCTGTCCCTCTGTGCAGATCCTGTTTGCAAGTCAAGTAAGTGCCTCTGTGTGGTATGCAAGGCTTGGCCTCTGCTTATGTTGTTTCAGCTTGTCTGACTAACTTTTGTCCCTCTGCTAATGGTGCAGGTTCTTACTTGAGATCATATGAGCACTGTCCTAACCCTGGAACTAATTCAAGCAGTTTGTGGTTCTGCTTTGATTTCGATATTTAAACAAATGGCTGTAGAAGAGACCCTGGGAAATGCATATACCACTGACTGACTTCAGTCCCTGGTGAGATGGGCTGTAAGTGCATCTCAAAGAAAGGTCACTGAGCACATGGTGTCAAACATGATCTGTTGGGAGCCATCACAGATTCTACAGAGGGAGATGCTGCCACCCTGACCTGCTCTGTCAGCATTAGCATGTAGATAAAGAACCAGTGGAGATACAAAACTCATCTTCAGAAAACCTTTGGTCTGCACTGACTCCAGAAAAATAGTTCTTTTATGGATTGAAATCTGGCAAAATGATAGTAATCAAAGAGTAAGGCATAACCAGGACTCTTCAGAATGAGGAAGAGTTGGTGGTGTCATCTCCCAGGGTTTGGAGAGGAGAGGGAGGGGGTGAGGAACGCTCAAGGTGGGAGGGAAATTTGCAAAATTATGAAGGCAGTAGATGAGCTGAACTGCTATTCACCAAATCTCATGATGCTACAACTAGAGGCACAGGTAAAAAGACAGGAAGATCATTTTACAATTCCTTGTAAGAGAAGTAGTGAAATTCTGGAACTTGCTGCCATATGTGGATGATAGTTGGACTGCTGCTATCTCCTTACTGAAGTCAGAGATGGCATACTATCTACAGCAGAAAGACTGGCAGAAATTATTATTTTTAGTTTCCTATAAAGACATGACAGCTGTTAAACACAGTTTACTCTATAGGTACATGTACATGTATGTACATGTAGACTCATATATATTTCACTCTAGCTCTTCTATTAGGGAAGTCCCCTGGCCTACCACATAAATATACCAACTCTGTAATGCCTCCTCTTCACAGTCTCCAAAAAACAAACACAGTCCATCTTCTGACTAATGAAATCTTAAGATTTGTATCTGCCAGCCGCAGAAAGCTTGTTGACATTTCACCATTTTTTGTTATATATGGCATTGCGCTTTTAAACTGTGTTTCTACTCCTTCATAGAGGGCTTCTGAGGAACCAGGCATGGAAGGGTTTGATAGTGTCAGCAGTCTGGCAAATCTGCACCTTCTCAGCTTGCACTTAGATCTAACCATTTCTCTCTGGGAGAATGTTTCCAACTACATTGTGGGGAAAAAATGATCAAATGTTGTCTGGTTTCGTTGCTTCCATGGGAGCAGTAAGAAAGCAAGGAATGATGCGTATCATCGTTCCTGGTAGGATTTTAAACTATACTTCAAGGTCTGGAAAGAGCAGCAGAGTGCAAGTTGTGAGCTGTTACTGTGAACAGGACAAGTGTCCTTCATGACTGATCAGCCATCAGCTGGAAGATTTTGAATCACTTATTAACAATTTTTACTGGTAAATGTTGCTTCCAGGGAAGGCAGGATGCTTGCCACCTGTGCTTGTGGTGGCATCAGTAATTGGTACACCAGTAACTGTGTCTCACCTTTGCTTATGCAGACTGTTTCACCTTTTGCCATTGGGCTCTGTGGTATTAGTGTGCTCTTTAACTCAAGAGGCCTCCAGTCACAGTCGTAACTTCTTCCACTTTTTGTCCCTCCTGTGCTGAGCTAAGAGATGTCTCAGTGCTGCTCACCTGCCCAGAGCAGTCCTACGTGCTGTCACTTCCACAGTGTCGTGTTCCTGCACTGTACTCTGTACAAAGGCTGTGGTCTGCCAGCATGGCAGCACGGGCCAGTTTGAACACATTCCACTTGTACAGCTCTGGCTTCATATCCGGGTTTGGATGGGATTCAAGCTCTTTGATTTAATTAGAAGTTGTGTCTATTTTGAGGCCTACTTAATCGACTTAGCAATAGCCCTGGTACCCAGACCCTGTCCTACTGTCAGCATAGGTGCCTCCTGGTAAATCTCAAAGTGTATTTTTGGTCACTGGAGAGTGTTTAAAATTAATATTTTATAGGTTTCATTATGTCATGCTGTTGCTGGTGCTATAGGTGCATTAAGAAGAAAGGAAATTAAACAAGGTTTAGCAAGTCATCTAACGTTAACTGGGAATTCATACCATATAGGGAGGAGTCTACTACAGAAATATGTCAAGTAAGTACATCTTTTCAAGTGGAGTTTCTGCAGCTTTGTTGCTGAATGCAAAATAAATGGTCACTGCAAGCATTTCATTTAGAATGTATCTCTCAAAAAGCAGAGTTTTGGAGTGAAAGGGACAGTTGAAGTAAGTTTTTGCAAGTGATGCAGTTGGCTGAGAACCAGGAAACAGCACCATTCCTTGCTGCTTGACTGCCCTGCAGTGTCAGCTGGACCGTGTGGCTTCACTTCTCTGAGTATAGTTTCTCTGTCTGTAAAATGAGATCACTGCAGAGTAATTAAAATCAGTGGATGAAGGGACTGATGTAGGAGTTGCATGTTTGATGCTACAGCTAAGGTAATACAGGCAACTGTACTGTAAGACAACCTGTGCATCTTGAAATTATCTCCCTGTCATTAACACCTATTTCACCTCTCACAAAGGTATCAAGTATTTTATAACATCATTTTTAATGATCATCTACACAGGCAAAGATCTGTGTCACAAAATTCTTTTTTTGTCAGAATATAGGTCACTGAGCCAATGAAATTGCTAAGACTGTGAAAAAAAGAGCAGTTTTATCCTCTCAGGGTTGGGGGGGATGTCTTTAAACAGCAGCTGAGCTGTAATCATATTTGGGAAGATCTTAGTGTTTGTAATTCTATCCAATAGCCAGAAGGTGGTCTAGAGAAAGATACTACTTTTGGCATACCACTTGCACATACAAAACCACTCAGTCTGCCTTATTCATCTCCTCCAACTAAAAGATTTAAAGACAGTCTCCTGTCTTAAGAGAGTAGTTATGTCAGAATGCCCCGGCTTTTTTGTCTTCCTTGGTGTTGTGTTGGGAGGTCCGAGTTTCATCTGACTCTGCAAACACCTTTGTTACTACTTTACATCAAAACAAGGAAAAGAATTGTGGCTTTTGATACCTGTTGTCCTTCATGCTAGTGCTGGACACAGTGGCTTGTCATGAACAACTGAAAAGAAAGATTTCATGCTTTATTTTCTTCAACTTTTAGGAGGGGGTAGGTTTCTTGAATGTTAAAGAAAACTAGATCATATATCAAGATTCTTTTTCAGTGTTTAATTTTACCTCAGTCCCTGTGAGACACAATCTTTTTGTGGAGCAGAAATTCCCAGCCAGCTCTCCAATACTTTATACCAAGCGTTCCTATTTTTCCTTTTTTTTTTTTTCCTAGTGATGGTGAAAAGTTTAATGTTGAATCTTATTACAGTAGTTCGTAAAAGTTTAAAGTTTTTTAATGTTTATGATATCCGTTGTCAACACTTCCTTCAGGAAAGGAAAATGAAATTGTAAAATGGAATCATTTTATGAATTGAAACCCCAGAGGATACACTTCAAAATAGATCCTTTCAAGTAAATGGGACTGTGCCAGCTGATGATGCTGCCCCACACTGAAACCATATCTGGCATCTGGTGGAATACACAGGTCGTTCCTGGTACCTTCTTTCCTAGCAGAATTGCACCCTGATAGACCACCAGGGAAAGCAATTTCCAGTTTTGTGTGATCTCTTTTTGGGAATGCTCTGTCCTCAGAAACAGTAGAAGGTTTATGGAAATTACAGTAGATGGAACCAAATAGTGCATGCACAATAAAGCAGTGATTGCAGGTACCAAGCAAAATTAGGCTCTCTATAACTCATACCACTCTTTGCAAGAGTAGATAATTCCAACTGTTGTCCTTGACCAAATCTGTGCTGCTGAGCATTTGTCCAGCTGGCTGCTGCCTTAAACCCCAGTGCTGGCTCCATGCCAATGGGGGAGCGATTTCTATAAGCATATAATTTATAAAGCGCTTTGGAATCCTTCAGGATGAAAGATGCTATGTAAATGTCATGCACTGTATTACATTGAAGACCTTAGTGACATTTTTTCTGTTACTTCACCTATCAGATAAACTGAGGACAGGGAGCACGTTTTCATTTCTGGGCCAAAGCAGTTTTTAAAAAAAGTGTATGTATTGTTCACAGAGCTAAGCTCTCCTTGATGCTACTGATCAGGTGCTAAAGCAGCAAGTGCTTCCCTTCCCATTCACACGTCCAACTGAGATTTCTATTTGGACATCATATACAAGGCAAACCAGCAGCTAACTTTGTCCCCCTGGGATCTGTAGTTTAGGGGGTGATTAAGTCCCCCCGACTGTTCAACTGTGTTGCTTTTAGGACTCCTACAGAGACAGAAACCCTGACCAGGAGCTCCTCCTCAGAACAGAGCTTGTCCTTCAGGAAACTTGGCCCTTGAGTTGCAGGAAATCTTATTGTAAACCTTCTCAAAGTAGAGAAGGGATTCTAGGTGAAGAAAATCTTTTGAGGTATGCAACCTTATTTATACTTATGCAGACATCACTGTGTTTCTTATAAGATCTTACAGCATTTAAAAATATTTTATCTATCTGTAGGATACTCTGAGAACCTCCATTCTGTTTGTTTCTTTTGTCTCAAAAGAAGTGTATAGATGCATAAGAAAAAAAACCAAACAAACAAACCCACAATCATGAAGTTATCCAAACAAGAGGATTGGTTTCTTTGCTTTTCGTTGTTTAGGGTTCATTTTAACATCAAGAAAAGGTTGCCTGAGATTTTAAGTTTGAGGTAGAAGTGTTGGTCAATTTTAATTTTCTACAGTCTGCCTCTCTTATTCCTAGTTGTGGCATTGCTCTGCAGAACATCAAACATTGGAGGGCAATGGTGACCTATGTTGTTTTACTCTCAGACTAAATGGTTCTTTTGTTTTGTTTTAAAAATGAGCCCTTAACTTCTGTAAGCTCCATTCTTCTCCCGAGCTTTGCAGAAATAAAATACATCAAGAAGGAGGCATAATATGACAAAAGTGGTGGCTTTATTGAAAGAGAGCTTTGTGGTATTTTGCTTTTGAAATGTGTTTAACACAGAGTTTAAGGATTGGCAATTTGTTTAAAGAAATGAGTAAAATATTTAAAACCGCCACTTTATTTAAACTATTGTGCCTCCTTCAGTAAACATTCAGTACATGACTGAACCCTGTATGAACTTGTGCTTGTTGCTGGTTAAATAGATTCTGAGCTTAAATGAAAAGGAGCTGCTATTGAGCACAGGACAAAAAAGTTGCATGTGCATTTTTTTTTTATTTGCCCACACACAAGCTCTTACCCCCCAAAATACTGTGTTCACAGGATCTTTTATTAAAACACCATTTTTTTTTCCTAGGCCTCAAAGTACTAAACTGAAAGCAAGCTGTTAACAGAAATGAGTAATTATTGAAGCTCTAACAGGCAGCTTTCATTGAAGTTGATTACAGCAGCCATATAATCACTTTTACGGATGCTGTAATCACAGTAGCAGGGAATGCTTGACTTGGTTCTTATTGTTTTCACTCAGGGTGGAGGTAGGGGGCCTGCAAGAAACCCGTTTTACCACCTCAGTACAATTTCTGCTGTAAAGGAAATCTACACAGCACTGAATGAAGCAGAGAATCATTCATTCTTTCTTTATTAGCGTTTTCCCCTCCCTCACATGAGAGTCTGTTGGAGTCAGGAAATTGCTGTTATTCAATATGCAAGCCAGAGGTTGTAATGACCATTTGGGAGGGTATGACCAACAATTACAGGCCTTAATGAATAGGAGTAATCTAGTTGAGACTAAACACTAGTAGCAACTCTGGTGCTGTCTCTGGTTAAATTAAAAGAACAGCAATGTGAAGAAAGTTAACAAGAATTAATTAGTTAGATCAAACTGAAAACCTACTCATTAGTGATGTTATAGGCAAAGTAAAAGCCTATCTTCAGTGCAGTTAGGTAGACAAATGAATTGTACAACTGACTGATTCACACCTGCTAACAGCTAAGGGCTATAGCTGATATGTATGGGATCCACTTTTTACAGTTCATGCATACTTGCATAGTTTAATGGATCTTGCATTCCTGAATTAGCCTTCATTCCTTCACATTTGTATTTGTGTATTTGATGCAAACATTAAAGTGTTGCTTATGGATTCTGACACAATGTGGCCATTTATAAGGTGGCTTTCAGAAGGGTCCAGAGAACTGTAATGTCTGCTTAATCTGCAGTGCCACGCAGAAGGGCTTCCAGTTGGCAGGTCTTTCTTGTTAATTTTTAAAAAACTATTGAAGGATTAATGTTGTTGACAAGCTCTCAATTGTGTTGAAAGTAGACAGATCTGAGAGAAAGATCATGTCATCAGTTAAAAGAATAATCTCAGGATTCAAGATTTTGACACTTAGGTGAAGAAAAAAATTGGGAAGCAAAAGAAAAAGTCAAAATCCTCAGAGATATAGAGTAGCCATTAGGTACCTGCAGGTCTCAAGGTCGTCAGATGTTGTATTTGCAGAGAAGTCTTAGGGATTCATGAAATGCAACCAGAATCACAGTGATCAGAAGAATACAAAGAGATTTTTTCCTCTCCTCAATCTGCATTTCCTTTTCTTCCTCATGACATTAGTCCTAGGCTTAGGCAATGCTTGTGTGAGAACCGAGGGGCAGAACCAGACTGCATATCCAACATATCCTCTCCTATTCCTGCTGACAAGTGATTTGAGATTCAGAGGACATGGTGGTTAATTTGTACATTGTGTTTTTCACAGGGCAAACTGAGAAGCCACATGGTGTTCTCTGATCCTTCTTTCTGATAGTATTCTTCACTCAGGCTTTTATCGTAGATTTTTCTACTTTGTTAATATTTCACAAGGACCCACAAGTCTCTAATGCTTTATGAGCCTGCCACAATTCCCACTGCAACTCTATGTTAGGAGGAAACTTGTTTACTTCATTGCCATATACTTGTGTGGTGGACTTCACTATTTGGGCTCTCTTTTGACGCAGGGTTTTGGCCTAAAGTGCTTTTGTTTGTGAGCAAGATTGCTCAAAGCAAAGCAGACTTGGTGGAAACCTCCATTTTTTTTGAACAGAGCTGCTTCTTTTAAATACATCCTATTTTATTTTATTTTATTTTATTTATTTATTTTTAACTGTCTGTCTTAAGGAGAAAATTCTCATAAAGTGAGAGAGTTTGAACTGTAGAATAAATAGCCTCCCTGACTTGGCTAGTTGCAGACTTGTTTTCATTTTAAAGGGGGAGGTTTGAATATAAAGTGCATGATTTAAAGATTTTTTATTAGATCTTAACAAATGACATCTCTTATTTACACACAAGAGACTGACTCCCTAAAAAGCTGCCTGGATATGTAAATCTACCAGCCAGATATGCACATAAAATGGATTTTTTGGACTGAAAACCCAAGTAAATGTACCTATTACAACAGAAAGACCCCTCTGAGTCCTCTAAAAGCTTTTTTTGGTGTATGGCTTCAGTGTATGTTCATGGGATTTTTTTAAACAAATGGAGCCAAATCCAGGTTTAGTATAATTCTTTATATGTATATATACATATTTGTAACCCTAGCTTTCACCTAAAATTAGGGATAGATGCACTACCCTTGTGCTAATGGGATCTGTATTGATGGAGGTCACTGTTGCTTTCCTACAGTTGCTATTTCCATAGCAGGAGCAAAAGTCACCTCCACTAGAAAGAGGCATCTGTAGATGTCTGTGGTGAAACAAAACATTTCCTATCTTTTGACTCAAGGCTCCAGCTCATGGTGAGCTGAGACTGGAATGGGGCTGGGTCTCTGGGAAAACCCTATCTTCCAGCAGCCCTTCCAGGCTCATGCCTCCTCTGGAAGGGCCCAGGGCATTAAAGCAGTGAGGAGCTACAGGTAGTCAAGGGCTTCCTGCAGTGCCTTCCCTCCCTGAGTCTCATGGGTGCAGCAAAGCCAAGCAAGGGCTTCAAGCAAAACCCTTCTGCAATTGCACGAGAGCGTTTGAACCCAGTGTGTTTCGTATGATGGGACAAGGCTGTAATCATTTGAAAGTGGCCAAATGGATTTTTATCAAGGCTTGTTTTTAATAAAGTTATTTCCTTGCTGACAGGCAGGTTTTAACCTTCTGGAAAGAGGGGTTTGTAACAGAAATGTTGACACAACCTCCCTCTAGGGGTGCGGCTGCACTGCTGCAGTAATGGTGTGCAGACAATACAGTAATAGGGCACTGACCCATAACTGACAAGAAGCAAGGCTCCAACTGCATTATTAAAGGTCATTCTCTTATTTGTGAAAATGAAGTGTATTTTTTTGCTCTACTCCCTGAGTTTTCTGTTCTCTCCTCCCTCTCCCACTACCACCCCAAATCCAAACACTTCGTATTTTTAATTCACTAGAGTGTTGAAGTTTGTAATGCTATTTTAATAAAACTTAACTGCAGGGGCTAACCCTGGCCCTTATATCAGCTAACCTGTGTTTCAATGCAGGACACACCAAAAAGCCCCAAATAAACCAGAAAAAAACCCCAAAATAACAATAACAAAAACCCCCAACAACAAACAAACAAACAAAAAGAAACAAAACCCCAAGGAAATAAGAAGGAAAGCTGTTTCTAGGGTCCACCTGATCTCTGTTACCTTCTATAGCATTGGTTAGGTCTGAAGCTATGAAAACTGAGTACAGGAATTAAAAACCACTTGGTCTCTGTATGCACAGCCTCTCCCAAGAACAGTAATGTTCGGTGATTTTCTCACCTTATAACCTTTTTCTTTCAAAAGTTTAGGAAGGAGCACAACACACAGCAGACACCAAATGAAAGGGCTATGTGCTGCAGTCTGCCTGCATGGCACCATCAAGGTGCCTTCTAGTATTTGAGAACAGTAACCACAATAGTTGATGTCATGAGACTGATTAAAACTAACTGCCCTGCCTGTGAGGTAGAACATTAATTGAAAATGTGCAATTTGTACAATAGGCAGTAGTTAATTATCTGCTTCTTTGAACTGCTTGGTGTTTGGGATGGCTCTGCCTATGGGGACCAGAGGCATGAAACAAAGACACAGGCAATTTGAATGGGTAGCTGATGCCATTTAAATGAGTAGGAGCTGTTTAAAAAAAAAAAAAGTTACATTTCATTCTTAATGTACTTTTAGATCTTGTTCATAGTAATATAAAGTAAAGGTGCAATTGCCCTACCTAACCTAGGGGTTGTTGGCAGTAGGTTACACAGTACGGCCACCTAAATTTATGCTAAGCAACAGTACTAAAACCTGTTATTGCTCTGTAAACAAATTCTTATCAAGTGAGCTAAGGAAAAATAATTGTCACTTAATCGCAGTGTAGGCACTTAGAGTCAAAGATAAGCATTTCTGACTTAACCCAGTAGAGAGCAGTGGTGTGTATACACACCTGACACATTATGATAACTTTAACATTTAAAACATAGAGCCTTGGTTACAACATTTGGGGAGCTTGAGGTATTTTATCCTCCCCTGTTTCATTTTGCATCTAATACGTAGCTTACAGCCACAAATGCACATACTGGGGCATATAAATTTAGTAACATGCTTTATTTATTGAAATTCGTAACCCAGTTCTTCTCTATTTTCTTCTATTAATAATAACCAAATGATTGCTGCTCAGTAAAATGTAGAATATCCAATAAACTTTGTTATCATTAGATTCCAAGGATAAAAACACAAATATTTGACTTAAATATTTATTTGCTTCTGAATCCTATAGTAATTTTTTAAGTATATCTCTCTGACTGTATCTCCCTGCACAATGAGTAAAGTGTTCATCCATTGTTATCGTTGTTAAGATCAGCACACAGTTAATCAATCACAGAAAATTGGTTTATATCGTATGCAAAAGATTATTAATGCCTTATTGTGTAAAAGCTTACCTAAGCTGATGTTCTCAAAACTGAAACATTTAATCACATTTGTCATATTTTGGGTTTTTTGCTGAATATACAAGACTGTGCAACACTAATTAAAACAGTGTGCAACAAGGAACACACTGGGAATATACTGATGAAGAAGACAGATGCACAGAGGGTGACTTTGGAGGAAATGATCTAAACCATGATTTTTTGGTAAAGGAAGGAAGATCAGTCCAAAGCAGAACCTCTGTATCTAAGGTCCTCAAAACATCTTAGTAGTTTGAAGTTTGTGTTGGACCCAAAACTTAACAGGAACTACTAATATACATCCAAAATCTCCTGAGATTTTTCACATGAAACAGCTGGTCTAAGGTGCTCAAATACCACAGTGATGAGTAATGTGTAAGCATGTGGGAAACTTGATGAGTCTCGTGAAATTTCTATTATGAAGGAAATTTTGAAACAGCAATCTGTGAGTGCTGTGAAATCTATAACTGTGCTTTACTCCCACTTCACCCTCAAACCCAACCTTAGGAGCATCCTGTTGCTCAGATGCAGGAGTGGGGTACAGCAGCCCTATCCCACAGTTCTCTCTGCTTTTGTAGGTCATGCTACTCACTCTATTGTGTTGTTGCTTGATGTTCAGGGCTGGGTGTTGCTCAGTACAAAACCAAGCCAAGCAGAATTTGTGTTGCCTGTTGTGGAAGGGCAAACAGAAAAAAATCCAGAGATGATTTTTCCAGCTCCTTTGGTTGAGTTGCATACAAAGTTTTGAAGGTTTACTGGTTCTTTGGTTGTTTCTGTATTTGTTTTAATCTACAGCTAGCTGATTTGGGGAGTCTTGGTTGCTGGCCTCTGCTCCCTGAGGTGCTTTTTTCTGTTGGAGGAGTCTCTCTGAAGTGCCCATTCACGGAGGAGCAGGAGGCTGGGGCTTGCAGGGGAGTGCCCTGCCAGCAGTCTATGCAGCATGGCCAGCATTCACGTGGTGCCTGGGACAAGGCTGTCAGTGGCAAAACAGCACCAGTGCTGGGCAGCAAAGTCCTGCCACTCCCCCTGCCCCCGCAGAGCCCTGAAGAATTGAACTTTTAGCTGGTCCCTGCCACACAGGGAGTCTCAGGAGGAAAGTGGGAGAGCAGCTGCTAGTGGGGACAGGAGGTGGAAGCAGGTGGTTGTGAAGTAGATCACCAAACCCACTTTACCTGCTTGGATGGCTCGATGGGCCTCAGCCCAGAGCAAACCTCTCCCTCCCAACTGCTGCCGACCAGCAGCTCAAATTTGTCAGCCCTTTGTGACTCTGGGGGGAAAATGACGTGTGACAGGAGCTGAGCACAGACACGAGGGGAAATGCGTTCAGGCAGCCGCCGTTTCTCAGGTTCCTGAGCTGCTTCTCACCTCTCTGCTTCTTCCAGGAAGAGGGAGTGGTTATTTTTAATGTAGAGTCATGGCTGCAGAGTGAATGATGAAGGAAGGAGAATGAGCAGCTGGCAGGCTGGTGGCTTAAGAGCTCATGGAGCAGTGACATTCTCTGTTCAAATGCAACGTGCTGTAGGACCTCTGAATGCAAACTTACCTCAGAATGAGTAATGCCATCTGTGTGTATGGAAAGGGGAACTGTGTTTAGGAAAACACCAGTTCTGCAAAAGTTTAGGCACTGATCCTGACCTTCAGGTGGTTAAAGTGGCTACTGCAGTCCTTGCTGTATAAACAGGGTAGCATTGAGAAATAAAATAAAATAGATATTTTATCTATATGCTCATTATCTTGAGACTATACTGGGAATCTGTGTTCAGCTTTGGTGTTCCTGTTTTAATAAGGAGGTTAAGTGCAAAAATAACACTACAAATTAATTAAGGACTGGACAAAATGTTTTACAGTGAGGGGGGCTTCACAAAATCTGTATGTCAGAAGGATGATTGAGTGATAACAGCATACTGGACGTTCCAGGAAAAAAGCATTTCTGGGTATTACGCTATATAAACTAGTAGAGAAGGGCATAACGAGGACTGGTGGCTTCCCAGACAAGGCACAGCAATCTAATTACCAATAAGGCCCATACTCCTAAGCAAGAAAGTGATTAACTACTGGGAGAGGCTACAGCAGAAAGGATTACAGTCTTTTGCAGAAAACATCCAACACCTGGCAAGTAGTGCCATTCAAATGCAGTTAGTATTCCCCCATGCTCACATTTGATCAGAGGGTCTGGCATCTGCCTCTTCCATTTACCTGTTTAGAATTTCCCAGACTGTTGATGGAAAGCAGTGTGACACAGTGGAAGAGCACTGAAATGCATTACTAAAAGTTTTACTGGTCTTAACTCCTTGTAATTCTGGCAGTTAGCAGCTCTGAAGGTTTTGGTTGGTAGCCTCTAAGGTTTCTGGTTAAAGGAACTTTAATTGCCACAATGATATCTTGTTTCTTTGCAACTGGGACTTGTGATTTTATCCTCATGAAAATAGGAAAATCTTACAGATTATATGGATGATTGTCTGTGGAAACAAAACCTTCTGTGGAGTTACTACCCTGAAAGATGAAGTTCCTGTTCTTTTTTTAATCAGTAGTTAATGTGATTATTAAAATGTTACATCAAAATTGGAAAAAACATTGCCTGGGAAAAGTCATGTAACTTCAGTGTGAGTGTGGTCCTCTTTCATGTTTTGTTATGAGCATTTGACTTCGCAAATAATTTTCTAATTCTTTTTACCCTTGAAACTGTCTGTGGGAGGTTTAGTTTGTTTTTTCTTCTCTGCTCTTCTGTTTCAAGTTGACATTTTTGCAACTCTACTCTGGTGCGATGTTTTATCTCCACTTCTCACTGTTCCACAAGCTACTTTGTTTGGGATAGACATGCATATTTAATAACTAGGAGAAGGATTCTTTCTTGATGCCATAGAATTGGATTATCATCCCATTAGGCATGAGGCCTCATGTAACCAGGGACACTTAACTTTTGACCTTT
Source organism: Myiozetetes cayanensis (assembly GCF_022539395.1). Classification (NCBI taxonomy): domain Eukaryota; kingdom Metazoa; phylum Chordata; class Aves; order Passeriformes; family Tyrannidae; genus Myiozetetes; species Myiozetetes cayanensis. The sequence continues at coordinate 15,023,989 of NW_026086826.1, read as the reverse complement.
GTGAGAAAGATCATTTAATTTAACTACTCTTTGTATACAGCTGAACCAGGTGAATCTGGGAAATTCTCAACTCAGTTTTATGTTTGTTTAACAAATCAGGAAGGGCTTTTAGCTGAACAGCTGTGATTTTCATCTCTTTTGATACTATCCTAATACATCCTCAAATCCCTGCCTAAGATTTATGTCCCGTATATGGGAAGAATTGCAAGGAGATAGACGGATAGATTAGATAGATTGCACTCAACTATTTGATATGCCTAGATGTTTATCAGAGCTCTATAATGACCGTATAAACCTAGATGATAACACAGACTTGGCTGTGGCTCAATCCTTAAATTTAAAATGAAAACGTCATTTGAAACCCAAATGAAAGAACACATTTAGCTGCACTTGAACAGTGCACTGCAACTTTGGGACATGTGTGGTTGGTGTGTGAGAGTTTCAGACTTCTCTATCTGTACGGAAAGTGTACAGTGGACAATCCCGGCCCACTAAGCCCCTATAGGTAGAAGCAGCATGGGTAGGCACAGTCCACTCATCCAGGCATGGGAACAGCCTTTGTACTTCCTGCAGTGTGTCAATGATTGCCCAGGCTATCAAGAAGAAAAGGAAGAGACAAAGAGGCAAACAATTTTTTTCCTATCATTTTGTTATGTCTATGTGTGTTTGCAGGTTTGCTGGAAGTGCAAAGGATTTTCTCAATGTCTTAAACACAACTCTTTCTAATAAACAAATGACACTGTTGGGGTCAGCAATGTGGTCCAAAATCCCATATATTAATATAAAACTCTGTGTAGATCTTTGTGTAAGCAGGTACATTTCTTTGGAGTTTCCTTCAACTGTTCAATATGAATTAAATGCATCATGTATCTCAATGGAAAACATCATGCCCCTGAATTATTTACATCTATTTCCTAATGAGGAAATTGGGCTTTTTTTTCTAATTATGGGCAGTAGCTTTCTGGTTGCACGTTGTTTCATCCAGTAAAGTATGTAGGTGCATTCTGTCTAGGATACTTCATAGCTTCACACACATACCTGAACATTGACTAAATGATAAATGCAATTGATATGGCCTATTAAATTGTTTTTACTCTTACAAAATGACCAGGAACCCCATATGACAGATAATTATTTGTCCATTCTACTTCCATCCGAGAAACTTTTAAAAATGTCCTGCAAGATTTTCCAAGAGAGAGCTTCCTTATTCATGGATATGCTCTTCTTCAGTAATGAACTTCCCTGTGGAGTCTAGATACTTCTGCTTCAAAGTACTTGATTTCAAAGCTGGATCAAGCAGGAGAAGACATTTTATAAGTGGCTAAAAAAGGTAGTCTATCCATATTTTTAAAATGCATTTTAAAATGCATTTTAAAATATTTACTTACAATATTTCAATTTTTTTTCTATGTGAGTAATCACAATGTGAATTATTTTATCTCTTTTCATTTACATAGAAATTTCACTTTATGGTTACTTCTCTTGTTATCCTTTTTCATTCTGGCTTTTGAAAACCCAGCAACAAATAGGTAAAGATCTCACTTTTCATTCAGCCTGTAGGCTCCAGTTCAAGGTATTATTAAATGTTGTTCAAATGATTTCAGGTATGGTGAATTCGACTGAAATTAATCCCTGGAGAATAATTTGTCTAATGGACTAAAAGCTGGTGGCAAAGTATTATTTTGTTTCTCTGTTATGTGAATTTTGTTTAATTGATTTCCTAAATATTGAAAACTGAAATCCGGATATTTTGGGAATCATTTGACTTATTTGTAACAAATGAAACTAAATTTCAGTTTTCTATAACAGTATCTCTCACAGAGCCAGAGGGCATACTGTATTAATAGGTAAGCCAATAAAAACATAGAGCCTTTAACTGCTTTACTTCCTCTTTACAAGCTAAACTTTATGGCCTTGATGCTACGTTTATCTAATTTTTAGCACACATGATTTTGCAGGATTGTAGTGTGTGTTGGTAGAGAAATATAAATCTCGCTCCCAAGGGCCATGTGTTGGTCTGCATGTGTACACATCAGCTCTCTTCAGTTCTCACCAGCACCACCAGGGCCTTACCAGGAAAGGAGCATACTACGTAGAAATCTACCCTTGTGTAATGGCACAGATACAAACCAGTGCAACAAACTGCCTCATTTTAGTGTAGAACCACAAATCTTAGCTGTGATTGTTTTATCCAGACTCACTCTCTCTAAGTTAGCACATATGCTTGTATCGGGTTCACAAATTACAAATGCAGCATAAACATGATAAAACAACCATAAGCTGCTAGGAGCTGCCAGCATAATTTATTGAGAATTTCTGGCTGTCCAGCCTCGAATGACCCAGCATTATCACATTCTGGAATTAGGAGCATTGGTTTTCTAATTTGCCTGTGCTGAATCTGAGTTTTCACAACATGTAGTTTACACAATAATACTACTTACAGATCTTTCATTTTTCTACAGAAATTAATTGCCTGTACCACAGTGATTTATAGTCAGACTGAATGTGATTATTAATTTTCCTGATGATTGTACCAGTGGGCGGCAACAAATCTACTCCTGATAGGACCAGCTTTGAAATGCTGTGAAAACTAAAATGTCCATAAGGTAATAACAACTAATTTTTACCTTAATCAACTTACACTTTAAAAGAATTTAATATAGGGCACTTGTGCCTTGTGGGGAAACTTGCTTGAAACGTACTGTAAGGTGCTGAGTTATTTATGAGAATAATTATACATTTGTTACTTGAGTTTGTACTGGGAAATCAGTCTCTGAAATTAGACCAAAATACCATTAAAGATGAAGTCAGTGTTGTGTATGTTAGAAACTCCAGCATTGAGTTAAATAGTATTTAACAGAAAAAAGAACAGCAGTTATCAGGAAATCTTTAACAGAGAAAAAACCAGTGGTTATTAGGGAATATGAAGTCTTGACAAACTCAGCTCATAGTTTGAGGCTTGTTTCTGCTCAGTGATGCCTTTGAGCTGGAGCAGGATGACTGTGGTGTTTCTCTGATGATGGGCAGAAGGAGTGCACACAGCTGTTCCTCTAGACTGATATCTTTCTGCATGGCATGGGCTACCTTCCCTTTCCAAACTGGTTCTTAGCTTTGGTCCATCTCCCCAGCAGCTGATTTGCTGATTTGCTCTTTGACTTTGGCAAAGTCACTTCCTGTTTCTGGGCCCGAGTGTCCTTACCTGTGTAACGGTACCTCTTCCCCTTGATAAAGCACTGTGATGGAAGGATAAAAACTGCTGCCTAAGAGGCAGGTGGTGACAGTATAAATCAGGATGGAGGACAGAGGTGTGAGTTTTGCTTGTAGAAATTTATGCACATTGTGCACATGGGCTGTTTGTCTCCTCCAGTTTTGGACAAATAATCTGTGCAAAACACCATCCAACCTGTAGGGGTTTGCAAGGCCTTCCAGTAGGAATACTGTTCACACAGCATTTGCAAAGTGTTTGAAAATTTACCTGTTGTTCTTCTTACAAAGTATAGGAGTACAGACCTTAGCTGAGCTTTGGCTTCTCGCTGGGAGAGCTTGAGGAAGAATCACACGGCATATATGACACAGTGTGATCAAATGCCAGAAATATTTTGTTCTTTTTTTCTTCCCGTGATTAGTGGCATTATGCAGTTATGCAAATAATCTGTTATTTATATCTAGACACATTATGCAGTTATGCAAATATTCCATAAATAATTAATATTTCCCACAGTTATTTGGGGGGAAATATTCCCCCAAAGCATGTAACATCAGCTGTTTAATATGCTGCATGTACTGTACTCACTTCTAGTTGTGTTGTACCTCAGGTACCCAGCTCAGTAAGTTTCCAAACTCCAGTGCACAGGCCAGAAGCAGCCTTCAGATTTGACAGGGCTGTGGCTGATCGTATAGAGCAGACTGTTCTCATGTAGTAGTTTAGCTCCTCATCTGCTTTCTTTCCATCTGCTTTGTTTTGCTGTAAGCAATGTCAAAAGGCACTGCAATCCTGATGTTTGCTGAAAAGCACCAGGTAGGTGGTGAGCTCAAAGAGAATTATTCATACCAACTACTTTTAAACATATTTCTGAACTGCAGTTCAGAGTGCAGCACAGGAACCTGAGAGCTAAACTGCCCACGTCTTCGTGGACCTGAGTGCTTTCAGAGCACCTAAGTTACAAGCCTAGGTCTTAGAAAGGTGGAAAACATCCAGTATCTTTTTCTTCTGCACTAGGCTTATAGGTGTGCCTAGCTGGAGTAGGTGACAGGAGGTTACTGAATCATCTTTAGTCACCTAGTGATGTTATGGGGACATACAGAGAAGGTTTTGAGGGATTTAGTTGAATGTGTTCAGCCTGATCAGCTTCTGGTATGAATCACTCAAATGATCCAGTATTTGTTTGATTTTAACCAAACTGAAATGCTGCTGTGAAAGCACAGAGAAAATCACAAATGAAATAATGAAACATCTATTTTCTACATAAAAGAAAAGAAAAGAAAAGAAAAGAAAAGAAAAGAAAAGAAAAGAAAAGAAAAGAAAAGAAAAGAAAAGAAAAGAAAAGAAAAGAAAAGAAAAGAAAAGAAAAGAAAAGAAAAGAATCCTTACTGATAATTTTGTTTACTTTTATACTTTTAAAACCATTTTGAAAATGATTACATGATGACAGAAACTCCCACCATTTCTTTCAAGTCCTTCACTTTAGAAACCGGAGCATATAAGCAAATAACAGAGAGGAAGCAAGTACAGAAGTAGGAAAAGTACAAAAGTAAAAAGGAAGTAGCAGTGAGATAAATAAAGAGATCACACAAAGGAATAAATGACAGATAGAAAGGAGTCTGTATGGGAAAGAAAAGGGAAAGAAAAGAAATAAGAGAAGCAGAACAAAATAAAGAACCCAGAAAAAAAACAAAGGTCATGACTAGTTGAGGAGAAGACTGCAGCAAAGGATGGAGAAAGTATGGTCAGCAAAATAAATGAACAGGAACCAGTGTTTTGAAACAGGGGAGTAATTGTGACTGGAAAACACCTGAAGAATGGAAAACAATGCCAAAATATCTGGGGAGAAAGAAACTGAACAACAAAGAGAGTGGAAAATGCAATAGAATATGTGTTTTATGATGTATAAGATTGTGTTTAGATTTAGTGTGATTTCGGGTGTTCATAAATGTGCCACTTTTTCATTTAGATTAGTATTGCCCGAAGTCCTGTGTTGCCCGTATCACTCTTTGGCTGTATTGCCTTTAAAAGCACAACTGATTTCTTGGCTTAGTTAAAGTCAATGAAAGTTTTACCATTTATGGTAAATTTATGTATCTATCCAGCAGCCCTCTTCCTCTTGTCCCTCCTCCTTCACCCACTCCTTCATACTTGAGTACTGTACTAGATGAATAGGCACCATAAGGAGTCAGATTCAGACAACTCTCACATAAAATCCAGCTTCCCAGTGTTCACAAAAGGTTATCTATTCTGACTCTGCCTATCTCCTGCTATCTAATGCAGAGTGAACACTCTGTTTACATTTCTCATATATTTTCCAATCTGCATAAGTCACAGTCCAGATTAATAGCCCGACAAAAGTTTGACCTTCCATTCGTTTTGTGTTCAGCCCTCTGTCTGAGGGGACACTTTGTGTTTAATGGAGCCAAAATTCTTTTCCCATCATTTCCCAGTGAGGAAAGCATAATCTGCATGCAACCCACTCTAGCAGCTGGCTTCCCCTATATCTCCTCTATAGATTAAGAGCAAAAATGGCATGAGCCCCTGAGCTTGGCCCAGTCTCTCCCTAAACTTCACTGGGATACATGCATTTGAACAAATCTTGACTGATTTATGTTTCTGGGAGAAATCCAAATGTAATTCACTGGTTATGATAAATACAAATTAAAACAGACAAATTGTCTGACTTTGAATTTTGGGGTTGATTCAAAACTCAAAGTAATGCCAAGGATGTGTGAAGGGGAATGAAGTCCCTGTGAACAATAGAATGCAGTATTTATTGTATTTTAATTGCATCCCATCCAAACCACAGCTCTGTCACCAGCTGTGGAGGAGGAGGAGGTGGAGCATAGACTTTATGTTCTACTCTGATTTGCACTTTCAAGCCAGTGTCACATAGGCAGGTAGACACCATGGGAGTGCACTCATGTAGGCAGGGACCACCAGGCACAGAGCATGTCAGTCATGGCTTTAAGTTGCCTCAACACCCATCCTTGGGGGAAGATGTCAGTAGAGACAGTGTGCCATTCCTGTGGCAGCCTGGCTTTTACACCCTGTGGAAGAGGTGCCTACAGACAACTGGTTAAACAACTACCACCATGTCAGTGGTGCCGTGAGTGATGCCAGGACTGCCATGAGGTGATGGAGGGCACCAAGCACACAGTTCCTGCAGTGCAGGATGCTGACAGCTCAGCCTGAAATAGTCCAGTGTTTTTTTAATTATGACTCTAGTATTTCTTGCCATGTAAACAATAGCCAATGTCTTGAGGAGAAGAGAGTGTGAGAAGAAGCAAATTATTGTGTGTGGGTGATGGAAAATTGGAGAATGTTGAGTATAGTGGGGACTCCTAAACGCAGCTGCAGGCACTGAAAACATGTTCTCTCTTACTTAGGCTTGTAAAATACAAGGGAGTGGTCTCGTACAGTATGCACCACTGTGGCAAAAGTCCTAATTTCTCTGTAGCCAAACATGTCTTTAATGTCTATTAGAGTCCCTGGGACATTGAAAGCGGAATTTTGTCCTGCTCTGAAAAGCTCTGAAAAGCCCAGGACTAATTGGGATGGGGCAGAAAGACCTTCCAGATGTTCTGGCAAGATGGTGTCTGGCTTTTCCTGGGAATGGAAGGAGTGTTCAGTCCTCAAAATCTGTCTATGGTCAAAAAGAAAGGGTCATCCTAAAGAGGACCAGCTCTTGGCTGCTGGCTGGGCCAGGTGTTGCTGTTCTTGGATCTAAACTCATCTGGGCTGAAAGTGGAGGGATTTCTCTGAAGTTCATGGAAGCTATACCAGATCTTCTGCCAAGTGAATCAGTGTTTTCTAAGCTGTGCTTGTTGATTTGTACTTTGTTATCACTAGGAACTGAATTTTCAACAACTGACATTTGTCAATTTGGCTTTGGTCATTTGTGGTTTGACTTTTGTTTGGTATTGCTTTGTATGCTTTGGTAGGAAGAATTAATGATATGCTGTTGAATTTTGTAATTACTTAAAATATAAAGGCCATAGAAAGTATTTATGGATTTGGCATCATAGGAGAAAGAAGAATTGTGGTGGGGAAAAGCTGAATTTATCTGGAAGTTCTCTAATATGATTTGTGCTCGTTTTCCTTTTTCTGGTACTCTTTGTTAGAGATCTGATTTCTAGAACAGCAGAGATTTCCTTGAAATGAAAATGTTTAAAGGAATCCACTAACCATTGTCCTTGTTAGTTGGAAATGAATGCTTATTGATCAGAAATATTGATCCAGCACTTTAGATTAAAACAATACTTTTGGTAGTGCAGTCAAAAGAGTTTAAAGACTAAAGTAAAAATGTAACTTCCACTGGCTACCAAGTGATCGATCGTAACTGATACCACTGCCTTGGAACATAAGTTTACTGTGACATCTCTTATCTGCACTGAAGAGTTTGCCCTCATTGCTTTGTGCATTATGTATAAATGATTGATGTCAGCTTTAACATTTTTTAGAAACAACTTTCATTGTCTCCTGTGCATTTGCAGTGCTGAAAATTACTTATATGAAAGAATTTCTCAGGCAGAATGTGGTCATTAAGAATAAGAACAGTCTTCAACAGCTCCAGCCTATGTCTGATATTACACCGGTATAACATAGCCCAGAAATAACAACCTTAAGTGGATGTAATAAGCCAAATTTTCTCCTCAGTTCCACCCTTAGCATCTCATTCCCTTCAGCAAAGGTGGGTAGGTGTGACCAGTCACTGAACCTGCCTCATAAGCAGAACAAATACTTGCTAGTGGAAAAAAAGGTCAGAAACATTATAAACAAACTCTGAAATATGATGAAGCTTGTATGCAACACTTCTACTGTTACTATTACAGGAAAAGGAGAAAAAAAAAAAAAAAAGAAAACATTATCTGGATAACATAAGGAGCTTGGGAGCCTGTTGCCCATCAGAATTTATTGGGGACTTGATGCAAAAGTAGACAAATGAGGTTGTTAAGTGACCCCTTAACTGGAGGCCATAAGAGTTTGTGCAGCCGTGTGTCATGCCTGCCTCTAAAAGGCAATGTGAAATGCTCTGAACTAAAAAATCCTTGTGCCTGGCTTTCAGAGCAGCAGTCCTGCGGCTGTTAAGAAAAAATATGTGCCTGCTGGGACTGATAATAGCTGATCATCATCACCTATCCCACTGCAATGCTTCTCAGTACACTTTATTTTTTCAGCAAGCAGAGCATGTATATTTTGCTTTTGCATGAGGCTGGATTACAAGAAGTACTAAGCTTACATAACAGTGTAGCAATTCTTTTGCTGCTAGCATTTGTGTCTGCTAACGCACAATCAATGAAGAATATCTGTGTCTGTGTGGAAAAATACAAATATTGAATGAATTAATTCACTTGCTTTTTCTTGTAAGCTAAATGTATCTTTCAATAATGGTATGTCTTGTTAAGACCAGTAACAGAGACAGAGACTCAATGTTTCTCTTTAGACATGAAAAATTAGGAGGTAATTGAATTCAGCACATGATAAGAACCTCAGTATTTTGTCTGGAAAGAAAGTGGCTTTGTATGTGAGTCTTGAGGCCCAAAGAACCCCAGGACAAAATTAGCTTAAAAATGGAAACTCATGTTCATCTTCAAAACCCTAAACTCAGGTATTTCTTCCCTGCCTCTGCTTCTAAGCGTTCTCATCTACTGGTCTGTTATTTCATGAACTTTGCAGGAGTCAAAAGAAGGCCCACAGAGCAACAATTCCCAGATCTCTACCAAAGCAAACAGCGTTTAGAGAAGTCCCACAGGTCATGACAGTGGGAGCAGTTATAAGTTATAAACAGGAGAAAAATTTAACACACTGAGTTTGATTCTTCACATGAGGCATTTCCCAGTGGAATTGTATCATTGGAATATTGATAGAAAAGCATGGAGAAGCAAATTCTTTAGATTTTGCAATATTTGCAAAGACATGACTTACTAGTAAATATTTTTCATTCTGGTTAAGAGTGATTTTTCCAGCTGCTCAGGTAGCACTTCTGATTCATATATTTCACATGTTTTGATTTTCATTTTAAGCCATGATTCCAGACATTAATGTGTTAATTGTCAGGGTCATATAAATTTTAGTAAAGCCATATTATTTTTGCATGGCAACTATTAAAAATATTTTCCTCTTAATTTCACAAGGGATGCTGAGACTTTCAGAGTTTTTCCCTCTTGCAGAAGGGAATAATTTAGATTTTCTTCCATCTCTGTCAGAAGTTGAACAGACGAACAAAACAGATTCTTCAGAGACAATTTTACACAGAGTTACATCCATCCAATTCAATTATAAATTAAATTGACTAACGAACCATAGCTCATTATGGGAATCAATTACTCAGAACTGTCTTTGGACCAAAAATGTGGAAAATAAAAAATAATGGTCATACTTCAATATACCAGATTGTCAGTGTTTGAAAGCTCTGTTTTTCTCTAGCTTGGCATAGACCACCGCCAAAAAGAACTGATAATCATTTGTTTTACTGCTTGTAGAGATGTTCCTGCTTTATGAAGACTAGTTAATTCTAGAGTTTGATCTCTTTGGGACTAGCACCTCAGGCTTTTTTGAGATGACAGACCAACCCTGAAGTAATGTCATCACATGGGGATCTTTCAGATCAACTTATGCAAATGTGTTATTAAAAGAAGCCACAATTTAGCCTCTGGTGCAACCCAAACAATAGTACTGGAAAGTGCTATGAGGTAGCATTGGAGGCATTTTCTTAATAAAATCATTCTTGTGACATAGTCATAGCTGGCACACCCCTCTGGAGTGTTTTTCGCTGAAATGTGTAGTAAAAGTAAATGCAATAAGAGAAATTAATCCTGTTAGTTTAAGATTGGTGTGAAATGATCATGAAAGATTATTTAAAGTCCCTAAATAAAGCCCTTAGTACAGAGGTACGGAGACACACAGAGTAGCGCTTTAGTATAGCTGGTAGTATCATTTGGATAAAATATGTGGGCCTGGGCAATGTCAAGGGCAGCACACACAAGTGCATTGTGGGTTGCTGCACCAGCACACAAGGATAGATCCTGCACTCCTCCAAAGGATCAGCCTGCTGGGAAGCAAGGAGAGCAGAGCTCCTTGGAGGCTTTGCCACTTCTCCTTCTGCCATAGCTTCCTGTTGGCTGGTGCATGGAGAAAAGCAAGTCAAGTAAAACGCTTTTTACAGTTCACGTGCCAGGCCCCTAGTAGCTGAAATCCCTAACAGCTAAGCATTTTCCTGATATAACTCAACGTGCATTATTCAGCAGGATTAAAACAAAGTTTTTCGCTGGTGTTTAGCGGTTATGAGATTTTGCAAATGAGATAATCCTAATCTGTGTGAAGTATGCTTCATTGCTCAGTTATTTAAAAAGCATTTCCAACTGGCATGTTGTATAAAATCTTGTTGCATCTTCTCCCTTCTCTTCCCTCCCGCAGGCAGGGCAGGAGGGCTGGTTCTCTCATTAGGGCTGGCTGTGCTCTTGCAGAAGCAGTTTTTGTGAATGTGAGCAGGTCTGAGGGAAGGCAAGCTGGAAATCAGGCAGCTAGTCTTACCCTGAGTTTGGTTCAGAGTGAACAGTCTGAAATGAGGCTTAGCTGAGAAGACTAATAGTTAGGTTAATGACCTGTGCTTTCCTCGCCACCATTATTTCTTATAATCGATCAGAATTTTTAAATCATCTTTCTAATATGCATCAAGTGTTGAATATTAATGAGTTGCAGAAATATTTTGTATTAGGGACGTGCTCACTAGAATACCAGCGTTATCAGACGGGTGAGACTTTTCCCCCCAGTAATTCCTTTTCTCCAGCCCTACCCTTTCTGCACTGATCAGCGGAGTTTTAGGCTGTGAGTTTGAAATGAGATGGGCATTGCAGCCCGGCAGTTACTTTGCAAACTCCACCACCGCTTTAATTTCAGCCAATTAGAAGAGCCAATCTTCCTTAGTTCAGAACTATATTAAAAGATATCACATTCAAAGGCTGGCCATGCAGGCCATTAATTAGGGGTGTCCGGTGAAGGGGCTGCCCTCAGCTGTCACCGGGGCTGTGGCAGGAGCCCCTGCCCACCTGTTGCAGGCAGAGAGGCTTGGCAGCAGCAGCTTCTGCACGAGGCCTCTGACTGGCCTGTGGGGAATTTGCACTAATTAGAATTAGTTGTCCCTCCGCAGCCCGGCCCCTGACACAAATTGCATTCTGCAGCTTTTTGTTCCACTTGAGTTCACAGACAAAATAGCCCATGCCATGTTTGAAATGAAGCAAGGCAATATGAAAGGGTTTTATGTAATTGGTTAATATACTTTAACATTTTAACTAATATCTTTGGTGTTAGTTCCTCGAAAGGAAATGTGTTTGCTTTCTTCTTCTTTTGCTTAATAATTATTTATGATTGTACTGTGGGTAATTTTAATACAAGCTTGTTCAGGTGTCATTAAATCGTTGTTGGGCTTGACTGCATGTGTAAGGAAACAAGTGACCTTTAAAGATGATAGTTTGGAGCAGAAGCCATGGTAATGGGGAGCTGCAGAAGTACACACTGCACTGGCAAGAAGTAAGAGACCTTTCACACTTACCAAGAGAATAACTGTATTGAATCATACAACCAATAAAGAGAAATGGTTTTTTAAAAAGTGGAAAGGGCAAGTAAAGGAGGTAAAGGGAACAGTATGTTGATGAATATGTGGAGAAAGATAGATTGACTGCAAAAGTTGGGAAGTTTCACTCATAAGCCACTGGTGGAAATGAAAAATCCCATGCACAGCAGAGACTGAGTGCATTAGAGCAGTTCAGCTGCCTGGTGACACATCTGGCACCCCAGAGTCAGTGGTGACACCTTAAGGGACCTGCCTGGGGAGGTGGTGCCTCTCACCAAGCAGTGGACCTGTCTGAGGCTGGAACTGGGACTGGAATGAAAGGGGTGATTAAGCATCCCTGTGGAAATTCAAAGAAAGTCGTAAGAACTGCCCCAGAGAGGCAGAAAATTGTGTGCAGCCCTAAAACAGTCTTGGTTATTGCTGGATGATGAATCAGGCATCCATATGTGCTACCCCCTGGGATGGTAGAACATGCAGGTCAGGCTATCAGGAAATCTGTATGTTGATATTGTTAGTATTTAAGTTTCAGAAGTGTAATCAAGGCCTAGGATGTTCTCTTTGGTGTCCAAGAAAAAAAAAAGGAAGAGTAAAGCAGAAATACCATCGAGTTTGCAGAGCTGATAGAGTTGGAGCGGGTGAAGTCCACGTAACTCTGGTCTGGTCTGGTCTGGGTGGCATTCCATAACCCTTATCTGTACATTGGTGTTTTGTAGCTCCTCTACTGGTGGCAATACGGGTTTTTTTGATAAAATTGTAGAAATGCACAGAAAGGCTTTTCTGATGGGGGAGCTGATGGGCATGAGGGTTACTGTCAGCCCACTGATGATCCCAAATATTTTACCTAATGGACTTTTTTTAATCTTTTCTTCACACATATTTTACCTTGCAAAAGAATATCCCAAATGCCAATGATGACTTTAACCCAAGTAAATTATTGGTAATCATTATTATATAACTATATTAATGGTATGTTTCTTTAAATTGCTAATTACTGACCTGATCCTGTTCTATTTAACATCAGTGGTAGATTTCTACTCGTGTTACGTAACTAAGAAATAGGCCTTTCCCTCTGTCTCTGTTAATGATAGATCTCAGAAATTATAATTTTTCTTCAAATTTATTCATTATTTTAATTTAATTTCCTATCTAGTATTTATTGACATTACATTCCACATCTTGTAAATACATCTAGATTCAGTTATTAAGCTCTTGCTTCCTTATGATGATGGTATTTTGCCAAACCTGTGCCTTTAAAACCCTCGATTGAGAAACCCTAAAAATTATGAAACTAGGTTAAATCACGAGGTTTGTATTACTTGCATTTTGGCTCTTTTTATCCCTTTGGTGTTTCTATGTAACATGTATACACACAGCATACAGAGTGTGCCTGTATTCTATGATTCTTTCAAACTTTCCTCTGTAGAAAGGTCCAGAAGCATTATTCCTTTTAATCACAACTGAACTCATTATTTTGCCATGTGACTCTAGAAGCTCACCAAGTATCACAAGCAACATCAGTATTTCAGTAAAATCAAGCTACACAATCCTTTTATGGTCAGTTGCGTGTCTCATGCTCTGGTCTTTTTGTTTCTTGCTCTGAAATCAAGCAAGTGCACCCAGTATAATTAGCCCTACATATGAACACCACATTCATTTCCATGTGGCTTTGTGTAATTTTGAAATCCAACTCCTATTGATCCGTACTGCAAAAATCCTGCCCTGGGATAGCATAGTGATGAACTTTTTATTTCATCTTTGAAGATCTGCTCTACTGTAATACTAAACCAGGGAGAAAAGCTGTCTTTTAGGAAAGAATATCTTTCTCTGTTTACTAATCCTTGTCCCATGGATATTCCTGTATTGTCAGTGAATAAAACTAGATACAGTATTTGGAAATTTTTGCCACTTCAGCCCACCACTCCTTTGTAATCCCTCATCAAGGAGATTAGACTGGGATAGATGTCTGTGTACTGAGTAAATTACTTTTGCTACAAGCAAACTGGGAGGTTAACCCAATGCTCAGTATCGGCACCAACTGCTGACCATGTTAGTCATTGCCACTTAGAAAACACGTGTGTTGCACCATTAGAGCAGAGATGCCACCTCATTTAACTCTATCACTGCCGTTCCACAAAGGGGATGTATCAGCCAAAGCAGTTTAGTGGTCTGGCTTTTGTCATCTATTCTGTCATTTAAGATATGATCCTGATACCTCAGAAGTTTATGTACAAGACAAGAAACAAAGAATTTTACTCTGGAGCAATCATACTCTGCAAGTGCAAATCACAGAGGCAGCTGGTGAGCGTGTCAGGGTCACATGTGGTTCAGCCCCTTTTGTTCCCTACTCCCTCCTTTTCCTGGTGGGAGAGGCAACCCACGGAAAATACAGACCCATCTTAATGCAAGCAATTTTCCTATTAGTGCCACATGTCTTCTTTGCTGTTTGGTAGACCTTGTGCCAGGAAGAGAACCTCAGTTTTGCTTGGACAATGCACTACATTAAAAGCTCTATCAGTCCTCCCCAGAGGTTGAGATCTGCTGGGCCAAAAGAAGGAATTGCAGTGCTGAAGCAGCTGGCTCAAAAAGTATTTTAGTTAAGAATACAAGTTGCTAAATGAAGCACTGAGCAGATGGTCTGATTCCAGCTTTAAAAGCAAGCTTTTAAAATTCAAGCTCCCACTTGAATTCCTGCATTTTCAAAGATCTTTGGCACAGCCACCACTTATTTCTAAGTCACCTATTTGGGATATGGTAAAATTAAAAGCAGTAAAGGGCACCACCAATGTGTCATGCTACCTCTATGTATTCTCCCTCTCTTCATCACACAGTTGAGAGAGAAAGGGAATAATTTTCAATGGGCAAAGCACATTGTAGAATTTCATGGGTCACATTTAGTTCATTTATCTGCCATTGGCCACCTCTGGGTGGCCTACTATAAACCATTCAGATTTTCTCTTCTTCCTTCTCCTCCTCTTTTTCTTTCCCTTCTTATTTTTCTTCCCTTTTTTTTGTTCCCCCACATCTCACCTGATTATCCAAAGAAATTGACACAGAAGAGGAAGGAAAAAGAATTTTGCATTTGGTCAAATGTGGTGCTTGTTAACTCCAGTTTAGTTAATCTTCTGTGTGTGACCTTTGTAGCTTGGTTTTCAAGTAGATGGTAATATTTTTTTTGTGAAAAGTTGTCTGTTGCAAAACATGCTGCTAAAAGGAGAATAAAATCATTTGTCAAAATCGTATGAATTTGTAATTCATAATAGGCAACAGCAATTTAAGGAAACAGTTTTCCGTTACTGACACTGCTGTCAAAATAAATGTGGGGAGGATAATTATAGTAATTAACAAAATAGTTAATTACACTTTGTCAGAAGATAAGGTTGTTTGATTCCTGATTAGGAGTAGATCGATAATCAAATATCTCACTGTACATAGCTGATTATTACTACAGGGATAGCCCAGAAGTCATGTGTCAGTTTTCCAAATTATGCAAAGCAATGGGAAAATACTACCTCAACAGCCAGCTTTTCTGCAGGTCACATCCTCGAATGTGCATCTTCACCCATGTAATTCTGAGGTCTTAGGCTGTATTCTGCTTTGCAGGGCTTTGCGTCCTGCTGCATCTGGGATACTTTTGATGAGAACAAGAGATGTTAAAACGCATGAACATTCTCACTGGAAAGTAACATTCACAGAGTGACTGTATGGGAAATTGTAGCTCACTTGGGAAGTTCAGACCTGTGTAAGATGGAAGGAAAAAGGCCCTTGAATGAATGGGTGACTACAAATGAAATTCAGATAAGTGTGACATGACAGGGTATCAAGTGGTCATGAGAATCTTAGTGGGTACCTATCCCAGAGGAACATGGATACATGCTTTTCTTCTCAGCCCTCTGCAACATATGCCTGAAAGGAAGTTTCTGACACTGGGAAAGAATCCCAGGAAAAATCTGCATACACAAAGAAATTTATTTTGCCAATTTCCATACCACCATTCAGAAATACAGCTCTAAATCCAAGCAGTTGGTCTACTTTCTTATCTTTTGTAGGTCAAAAAGGCTAAAAGTAAAGATGAAAGGAAAATGTTGGGATTGTGTTAGGTGACAAGAATTTGATCTAATCTACTTTGCAAACCACCTCCACCCTTTTCTATCAACCTGTTCTCTACATTCCATAGTTCCTGACAAGAAGAGGCAGTTAGTCTTTCTCCTTGATTTTATCAGGAATCATAAAGAAAAGGATCTAGCAAATCATGTAATCTTTTGTATAGGACTCAACTCTCTTAGCCTAGTAATTCTGCCTGTTCCTTGTCTCAGTAGAAAATAGATTGGAGAAGTACAATTTCTCAAGGGCAAAATACAGACTTCTAAAAGCACCTCAGTGACTCTAAGGTCTAGATTCCATTGAAAATGAAAGATATTTATGCTCCTAATACTCTTACATTTGGGACTTTACATTTACAAGACTCATGAGTCACATGAGTCTTTTGAAATGAATACTGCCACAAGCCCAATTCTACTGATGCAACCCACACAGACTCTTTACCTGATTAAAAATTGGTTCCAGTAAATTGAATTTGAAATGTGTCATTTTTACATTTGCTGACATTCCTGAGTCCACTACTGGTTGTGTGTCATTGGTGTTCCAGGCAACTACCAGGAAATAGCCTGTAAATCACCTTGGGCAGCTGGGGAAGAGCGTTGACCCTCAGCGCTTCCCAGCCCACCCATCTCCAGGCGGCTGATCTAGTTCAGTGCTGGGGGTGTGAGTGTAGCACGGACAGCAGCCAAGGCATGGCATGGTGAACCTCAGGAAGGCAAAAGAACATGCATGTAGTCTGTGCAAAGCATCTGTGATACAGTGCAGTAACTGATAGCTTCACTACAGTTTTGATGGAGAAAGAGGCAAGATTTTCCTTCACTTATTCCTCTTGCCCCCTCATCCTCAATGCATTCTACTTCATCAAAACACAGTTCTCTCAGAGACTGTGATCTTAAATGTGGTCCAATCTGAGGCTTCAGTTGGGTCATTAAACCAGCAGGCAGCTGACAAAAGGGGAGTTCCCTCCCTCCATCCACTTCCATGGGTGGTGCAGCTCATGTGGCTGCACAGCTGAGGCACACACAGCCACTAGATCCTGCTGGAAACCAACCCAGCCCAAAAGAAAGATTTCACTGCAGCCAGGCCAGTTCCTTGGTCAGGCCAAAACATGGTGAGGTGAGTGCTTGTGCCAGCATCACTGGGGCAGGGAGGACGGAACATACAGCCAGCATCTTAAGGGAGGACAGGACTGCCTCAACTTATACTTATGGATGGTATCTCCCTAGCAAAGCTGCATTCTCTTTTAACACCCCAAAGACTGATAAAACATTTTCCTACATTCCAAAACTTGAACTTTTGGGAAATACTCAACAAAAGTTTTTGCTAATTTAATGCAGACTGAGCATATAGGTGTAGAAACATTGTGGGTGGAAACAGATATTGGGGATAAGAGGAAAAAATGTGTTTATATAGGCAAGATGTATATGCGCCTGGATAGTCCCGAGTCAATTAAAATGCCTTTTTTTTTTGAAATATGGAGCAGAAACATTGAATTCAGTATGAAGTTTGACATTGATTTCAGTGGGAGATGGATCTGAGCAGTTGATCCTGTAAAACAATAGGCTGCAGTCAAAGCTGGGGTTCTTTTAAGGCAGTTCTGCAGCCACAGAATTTAGCACATAATCCACCACCTCCTAAAAATGGCAATAAACAGGCTTTTATTTTCATGAAGTAAAATTTGGTTTGTGGTCTGCCTGATTTTCACAGATAGACTTCCAAACAAAAAAACTCTATCTAAATAAGTAAACAACATGCAAGATCCTTGTGGAGCATTAATCCTAAAGTCTAATAACCTGAGAACCACTCAGTATAGTTTGTCAGTATGCTTAGCCTTCATTATCAGAGATTTTCAGCTGCAGATACCAGGGTAGGAAGCCAAAGGGTGACAGATGCTTGCTGTCAGAGTTTGCTGGTTTGCAGATGCCCTCCGCTGTTCCTGACATCAGGGAAAGAAGTTGTGTCCATTCTCCATTCTAAAATTCTCAACTATTTCTCATGCTGTACTGGGTTTCTAAAATCCCAACATATTACCAGCAAGATCTCCAAACTCACTGGCTTGTCCAATGTAGGTATGATAAATTTAAAAAATAATTAAAAGTGACAAGTTTCTAACCAGGGATATGATGTGGTCATCCCAAAGTATGAGCCCCATAAAGCAGGAGCTCTGCCACTGCCTTCAGGCCCAGCTGGCTGCAGAGCACAGGAGGCCTTAGTAACGGTACTGTGATGGCTTAAATGGTAAACAGAGAACAAGGAGAACTTCCTTTCCCCTCCTGTCCTCTCCCCAGATGTATGGTGTTAGGTTACTTAATTAATTTTAACAAGGGAATGACATTCTCCCTCCATTTGTGCCTTGTCTTGAAAGGATGCAATGTACAAATATCAGTTTCAGCACATGATCCCCCGCCAAAAAGACTACTGGGCCAGGTCCTGCCAAAATGAGTAGCAAAATCTCCTCTCAGAAAAAAAATTGGGATTGGTCTTTGGAAAGAAATAGCATAGTTCCTGAGAACTCTAATTAATCTATGAGGTACTCAATGTCTGCGAGGTTGTTCTTAGAAACTGAGATCTGGGCACCTTTGCTTGGAGGTGCTATTTATATCCTTGTATGCCTCTGCATGCAATAAAAGCCAGCATAAAATCATATAATTAGAGCAGCTTCTAATTGGAATGACGGGAATTAGGAGAGGTGGATAACAGCCAAAGTAAAAACACATAGAGACAAAAGCAAAGTGTTCTGTAGTACACCACAAAAAGAATGCAAGTGCTGGAGTAAACTCTTATGCTGAAGTGGCTACTTAAGATGGATGGCTAAACAAAGGACAATTGAGGTGGGTAAATGAAAGGAGACCTTGCAAGCTACAACATACCAAAATAAAAAATCTTCTGCAAACTGTACTGCCTTTTGGGGAGGGTGAGGTGGCTGATAAGTTTATTTACACTTTTAAAAAGCACTGCCAATCCCAATTTATCAGTTACTGTCTTGTGACAATTTATTCATTGTTCACTGTTAGAAGCTAGAAGTTACATAGGAAGCATGATTGGTGATAGCTTCTCTATTTCAATATGGTATAATAGAGATAACACAGTGCCCAAAAGCTCTACAGCCGCCTTTTTGTCTGCTTTGTCTCTTTTCATTACTCTATCAGAATCTTCATTTAATATAATCCAAAAAAGCAAGGTAATTGCTTCACTTATCAGTTATCATCGCACTCGCATACTTATCATGTCAAAATTATTTATGTGGATGGCCAGGTTGATCTTGCTGCATTTAGAAGCTTAAAATTTGAATAACTGTTCTGCCAGTTAGGTTATCAAAATTGCAGCATAAGCAATGAGTTTCTTCATTCTGTATCTTCGAGGGAGAATAGGAAGCATCTCATTGCAGGACTAGTTTACCCGTGGCTGAACACTGCTCCAGGGAGACTTAACAGCAATTTTGTAGCCTGGCACTCAGAGTGCTGGGGACAGGCTTCATTTGCTAGATGAACAGTAAATAAAAATGGCATGATATAAATAGAGACAATAGAGAGAGACATAAAGGGGCATTGTCAAGGTTGTCATAGGTCCCAAATTAAAATAATAATTTACAGACCTGTGCAATTCTTTCTTGGTTTGTGCCTTCTGTTTGAAACATGTTTCATAGCTCTTTTTCTATATCATTTTTATTTCCTTATGATTTTGGTAGATGGTAACTCACCTGTTTGAAAACCCCAGAGGCTGAAATAAAACAAAGCATGCAAGATCGGAAAGTCATTTTAACAACTTCTTTTTAATATCAAAGAAATTTTGTTCAGCCAAGCTCTTGGACACCTTCACAGAGGGTAACAGAGGAAAGCCTAACACAAACAGATACAAATAAAATAAAAAGAAATGTAGAAACATTTTTCCCAACACAGGTGGTGAATTCATGGCATAGATATCTTTTCATCAAGTTACTCAGCCAGGAACCTCTTCATGATAGCCACTCAAAAGCACCTTGCAGACCACTGGACATTTTTACATGATGACTTCTCTGAAACTTTTTTATTGAAAATGGACAATTTGTTATTCACTATTTGTTATTCTTCCAATAATAACCATTCCAAAGGTTTTGCAAAGCTTTTCGGTGAGTGAGCAGAATACACCCCAAGTGACCAAGGACACCAGTAACCCACCCTGGAGACTGCAAATTGGTCTGTCACAAGACATTCAAATGGAAGAGGTCCTGAGCAATCCCCAGTGTGCAGAGTAGTAGCTGTGTGAAAATCAGTTTGCATCTATATGATAAAGAAGTGAGAGGGGATTCAACATGAGAGAAGCCACTCCCTATTTATAAATCCTTTGCATACAGAGAACGGCAATGAGTTTTTAACTATAAGATGATTTCTAACCTGCATGTTCCCAGACTGGTTTTGCTGCCTTGCTTCCTACACAGCAGCTGTTGTGGCAAGTTGTGCTACTGGCAGTGGCCAACCATGCAACGATGAGGAAGGAGAGGGGCAAACAGCTTTTAGCTCTGCATCACTTTCAATTGGCCTCTCCATTACTGCTTGGGCATTTCTATTCTAGACAACCTGCTTGTTGTATCCCTCAGTTTTTATGGTACTGGTTGGATCTGTCAAGAGACCATAGGTGTCCCAATACGTGACCAAGCTCCTGAGTCACAGATAGGAAAGAAAAATACATCTCTTTGCTGTAATTTTTTGGCTGGGTATGAAACAATTCTCTGTCACGGCTCCCTTTGGCAATAATTACTACAGCCCCTGAGACTTAGTAAATCTTGGGCAAAAGTCACAGCAGAGAAAAGGGCAGAGTTTGAAATACAAATAGTAATTTCTCAATAGGTTGCAATACCAAAATTATGTGGGCTAAACAGAGATCCTGTGCCTCGGTCAACACTCAGGATACTTTTATGGCTTGAATTTCAGGGCCTCAGTGATGTTTTGACCCAGCTATTTTGTGGTTTTGGACTTCTGTGCATTTTATTTACCATATACCTTTGCAGTAGGCTTCACATTCAACACTCATCTCATGTAATGATTACTCACTCAATTAATGGCAAACAGCAGAGAGTAATGTTTGTGATTTTTTTTTTCCAATCTCTGTTCCCTGGGGGGTTCTAAAACATATTTTGTAAGTGTATCCAGGCAGTCATTATCCAGATCATGTTATGGGGTTTGTAACTTCACAATGTATTTGATTGAAACATCATAACTCTTTCCAGGACAAAGGCTTGTAACATTACAGATGCAGGGAACAGAGAGGTCAGCAGTTGACAGCTGGTGGTTGGAGACACACAGTCACAATATTCCCTAAGTTATTACAAAAATATTTAACTGAACAATGATGGAAGAAACTGAAAAACCTCGTAAACATTAAAAGTAAACATAATTGTTGCAAATTTAATTAAATTCTCTGCTGTCTTTGATGTGATGGCTGATCTGTAAGTCTTTCAATTTCTTTGCTTTAATATCAGCATTTCCTCAGTCTAAACCTTTTTGAGACAGTAGCGTTTTATCTCAATTATTGCTTTTTCTCCATCAGTCTTTAAATATAATCTCATTTGCCTTTATGGATACTGTAACCCTTCTGAAGAGCTTTTAACCTTTTTTAAAAATCGCCTTGACCTGAGAAGTTTTTTCTTCTTCCTTCTCTGATTTTTTTAATGCAATATTGAATAATAGAAATAGGACAGATGAGCGATTTCCTATCCAGAGACCTGCATGTATAGTAGCTTAGGATGCTAGAACAGAATTTTTGTTTTAATAATAATAATAAAAAAAAAAAATTAAAATACCTCTATCTAGCTTTCTGCTTGTAAAGATCCTTCAGCTTTGACCTCCATTTCAGTGGCAGCATTGTAACCTGTGCTGCCACAATATTAGCTTTATCTTTTCAAAGGAAAAAAAAAAAAGCTTTCTTTGTACAGTAGCACATTAGCTTCAAAGAGCACTTACCTCAGGAGTCCAGCTCATCCTTCTGGTAAATTTAAGAAATACTCAGCTTAAGATTGTCTGTTTCAATCATGGATAATGTAGATAACTTTGTGTCTAAATGTCACAAAGCAAGCTTTATGTCTGCTTTGTCTTTTCCCCCCACCCTTTCAGTTTTATTTTCTCATTTAGTATCTAACGAAGATGCAGGCTAATGGAAGAATGATACATGAGCACAACTAAAACTCCTGGAATTTGATTGTAAATGTAAAAGTTGCTATTGACCACGATTTAGTAGCTTTATGTGTCTTAGATAGTCAGGTGAGGGATGGATGTCTAACAAACAGTGCAACTCCTACAGAGAGTCAATGGTGTGTTCTTTGTATCACCAACCTGGCAGAGCAGATTTAGTGCTGCACTGGCATAGCCATGGTCCCTACATCTGCCTGCCCTCTGTTAGCTGGTGTTTCCTTCATTGGCTTACATGTGCAAAGGGTATAGAAGCTTTCTGAACCAGCTGGCAGTGTGCACACCAAGCAGTAACGCCCTGAAAGGCTTTTCCCTGGTGAAACCTGCCGTCTATACTGCCAGTCTGTGATAAGTGTGCCAGCTCAAAGGTATAAGAGCTTTCTGGTACTCTCCCTGGAGATATCATTGCAGCAAACACCCTCTGCTTCTCTTCACTTCCTACATACACACACAGTTCAAGCATCAACACTCAGAAACTTGCTTTCCACTGTGATTACAATTACCATTCCCAAGCAGCGATGCTTAAAATTGAACTTAAATGCTTAAAATGGTTCATAAGAGCAAAAGGCTATACCTGTGAGCACCCTAATGTGTTAAACAACCATGCCAAGTAGCATTACATCTACCTAGCAGCAGCTTCTTAAAAAGACCATCTGCCAAGAGAGGTTGCTTGTCTATTTTAAGTTCTCATACTTGTAGGTTAAGGGAGAAACAGTGAGTTTAAGAAGTTCGTGATTAGGTTCAACTACATCTCCCCAGACTCAGAAAGTAGTATTATTGCTCAAAATAGAACAGGTTTAATATAAGGCAGGGGAAAACTAGCTGTGTTGATCTTACCCTGGATGAACACATAAAGACACATGTGTGTACCTAAGAATTTACATGGAAATGTCTTTATGCTCTTTGTGAATTGTTGCACTTGAATTATGATTGCCTTGCATGATATGTATTTTGAAACCGTAACATTGCAAAAGTAAACTTTAAAAAAAGGGACATTTATTCTTCAGATTTAAAATTAATTTCCTGTGTTTTTCTGGGGTTTTATCCTATCTAAGTTGTAACCTTATGAGAAGAAAAATGAGAAACTATTTCTTTACACTGAGACAAGTATCAGATGAAATATAAATGTAATGGTTTCTATAAATGTTAACCCACTGCAACACTCTATCCCAGAACTAAAGATCTGCCGACTGTTTTAGGTTAAGTTACTGCTCCTCACCATGTTAGGTAATCCAATGTCATTTAAGTAAAATAAATTGGAACTACTCAAGGAATAAAAAGAGGTGAAAGTGCAGAATCTGGTTTGGATAAAAGTTTAATTCTTCAGTTCCAAGTGACATAGCCCTTACAGGAAGCAGAGCAAACTCAGACAGGAGTGGCCAAGTAATGAAGATGGATGCATCTTCTTATCAGCAGGCCATTTACTAGGGCTTGATGTAACCTTAAACATTGCAGATAGCTCAATGGCACTTGCCACTAAGCCTCTAATTAATGAATAGCAGGCCCTAAATTAACAATGTGCATTTACAGATGAATTCTGGGCACTCATTAAACGATGTTCAAATATCAAGCAGTAACTGTTAGGTTTATTCCTTCTGGATTACTGTATACGGTGTTTGTTTGCTGCGAGTTTTCACAGGAGGTTTTGTGTGCTCAACTGCTGTGAGCCCAGGTGCACTTCAGGAAAGGGTATAGTTCATGTGAGGAGGGCAAGACAGGGTAGATGAAACCAGGCATTGTAACACCTGTGCAGCAATTTAAGGAGGATTAGAACGAGCCTTAACTGCAGTGACAAAAAGGACTTGATTGCTCGGAGCCGTTCTCAGACCTCAACTTTATGTTACCCTCCTTTGCAATATCCACACTGGTGCCTTCTGAGGAGACCTGGAACAGGACCCAGGAAGGTTCAATGGTGGATTATTGTTTAGTAAAATACTAGTTCCTCCACAGCTCATGTGAGAGCACGGCTGTGGAAGTGGTCTTGCATGCAGTGTCCCAACTCCTTGATCAAGGAGGCAGAGAGACAAGGAGCTCAGGATGAAACCTGCATCTTGTATGTGCCAATCAAATGGTATTTTAGAACACTAACAGAGGTAATTACTTAGGTGGTCTTATTGTAAATTTGTGCTTTAGGAGAAACAATAGTGCACCTGTAAGAAATGTATCAGATCACGTTACCACACCAGCTAAGTTGTATCTTCATCAAATCAGAAGTTTAAATCACCTGCTGTGCTGAACTGCAATGCAAGTGAGAGAGAATGAGCCTTTCAGAAATGTTGGTGTAAACTGCAAATGAGGGCAGACAGGCAGAGCTGGTCTAAGCAAAGTCAAAATTCGGTCCAAGGTCCCAGAAAAATTAAGCAGGATGTTCTCTGTAAATGGAAAGGTAACCATGATTTTCTGGGTACAGATCCTTTCAAACCAGTAATGTCAGTATTCAGCAACATGAGGTTTTCTGCATTATGAGTATCCTCATTATTGTGCCATACTACCACATGGGAAATTCAGTGGTATAAAAAAAGGAGGGGCTAGAGAATAAATGATGCTTTTCTGAAATGCATCCTGCATGTCATCTTATCCCAGAATTGTTCTCCATGTCAGAAAAGTTTTAATGCAATACTGGTCAGCTGTGATGTAAAATTACTAATATGATTGGCATTCCTGTTGTATGACATACAGAAGGGAAACATCCGTTCTGAGCAAAGCTCACTTTCAACTGTGCCTGCAAACATTTAGAGTTTGTGCACAGGCTGTGTAAGCAGGATCCGTGCACATTCCACATTATCCAGTGCCATGCATCCAGTTCCATTTAGGGGCAAAATGAAACACAGACTCTTCTTTCTGTGGATCGTTCCCACATCATCCTTTTTGAAGTTTAATGAGGACAAATTTAGGAAAGAGGCACTCCCCTAACTTCATGAAACCCAATCAAAATCAATGTTTTTCAGATTTAAAATTAAAAAGAAAAAAAAAAACCAACCAAACACAAACGTTTTTAAATAAAAGATTATTCTGTAGAAAAGGTGACTGGGCTAGGATTCTGAACCTGGATTTTCCTTTGTGATTTGTTGATAGACGATGGGAAAAGCAACTGTCTCATGCACCTTTCCCAGCTTCTTTTTACTACAGAAGACTAAATGTATACTATTCTGTACATGTGTAAGGTGATGCTTTTATATTATCTGAAAGTTCCTTTCTTTGAACAAAAAACTTTATTAGAATGAGAAAACTGTATTATGATTCATGAAGAGAAAGCTCTCCCTCCCTCTCTCTTTGTCACTTCCTTATAGAATTCTCTCTGAGGCTTTCCCTAGCATCCTCTCTCTTTCTCTCTGCAATTATTTTCAAAAAAATAGGAATCCATAAATCGGCAACAAGTATGCCTAGTTACCAGTAGATAAGGTGACAAACAGCAACTACAGGACCTTTCCAGTGCTGTGAAATACCAGAAAAATGCAGTGGAATATATTTAGTAGGGTGGTTCTTTTTTGCATCATTACTGCTTATTAATAACTGTATGGGCATCTTGTGGTCTGAATGTGTTTTATAGAGTTCTGAATATTCATCTCTCTTATTTCTCCCATACATGCACCACAGTGTTAGCTGGCAGCATTCGAACTATGGTTTTATATTTCTAGAATTGTCCTTACTCCCCTTTTCCAGTCATAGGAGCCAAGAACTGCAGCAGAGTTTGTAGAAACACACATTAATTTCAGTTTAGTCCTGCAAGCTACATTCCTTTCCAAACATGTTTTAACCTGACATCATGTTCTTCCTCAAACTTCTCACAAATAAAGATGTGATTCATATAAACTTCCACTCTTCCCAAGCTTTGCCAACTCTTCATTTTCTTTTGGCAGACTTTGTGGGCATTTCTGATTCTAGACAGGAATGACAAACTCAGCACCTTCCATGTGCTGTGCCACAGGCAGCCTGGCAGTGCCAGAGGGCTGCAGACCACAGGAAATCTCCTTTCTGAGCAGAATATGTACCTCATAGGTCTTGGCATAAGTTGTCTCATGAACAGCAATTACTCTGTGTAGCAGAGATGGTGCAGGGGGCTCCCAAAGTTGGCAGTGTTCATCATGGGCCAGCAGACAGAATGGGTTGGGTTTCATTCTGGCCATCAACTTCCTCACACTGCCTGCTGCTACAATGCACCTGTGAGAGAAGTGAAGAGGCTCTATTCTGTTAACTATCTGGCTTTATTTAGTTTTGTTGGTCGTCTACATCCTTTGGGAAAGCATATTGGTTGATTTTGATAATGGATTTATATTCCTTAATGCAATGAGCTATGTCTTCTAGTTAAAAGAATAGTCATCACTACACGTACCACTTTTTCACTGTAAAGATGAAGGAGTTTAAAGTTATTGTCAGGTTTATTCCTTGTGCTTCTTAATGAGTCAGGCTGTGCCATACTTTATGTTTCAGAGGCTGGTGAACAGGCTCTTCCCATGGGCTTAATGCATGATTTTCTGTTGCTTTCCCATTGAGTTGTCATATGTCCCTAAGGAAAAAGCTGTCATATCTCCCCAAAAAAGCATGTATGCCTTAAAATCAAGGTTGGAAAAGACCTCTAAGATGGAGTCCAACCATTAACCCAGCACCATGGTATTCACCACTAAACCACATCCCAAGTGCTACGTCCACGTACCTTTTGAACACTTTCAGGGATGATGATTCCACCACTTCCATGAGCAACCCATTCCAATGCCTGACCACCCTGTCAGGGAAGAAATTATTCGTAATTTCCAATCAAAACTCCCCTGGTGCAACTTGGGACTGTTTCCTCTGGTCCTGTCACTTGTCACCTGGGACAAGAGACTGACCCCCACCTTGCTACAGCCTCCTTTCAGGTACTTGTAGAGGGTGATAAAGCCTCTCTTGAGCCCCCTCTTTTCCAGGCTAAACAAATTCAGCCCCCTCAGCCACTCTTCATAAGACTTGTGCTCCAGACCCCTTCCTCAGCTCTGTTGCCCTTCTCTGGACATGCTCCAGCACCTCAATGCCTTATTTGTGAGGGGCCCAGAACTGGACACAGCACTCGAGGTGTGGCCTCACCAGTGCTGAGTACAATCACTGCCCTGGTCCTGCTGGCCAATCTATTTCTGATACAGCCCAGGACGCTGTTGGCCTCCTTGGCCACCTGGGCACACTGCTGGCTCATGTTCAGATGGGGTTGTTGTGACTCAAGTGTGGGACGTGACACTTTGCCTGTGAACTGTTGAACTGTTGAACCTGATACAGTTGGCCTACATAAATGCCCTACAAATGCCACATATAAATGTCACTAAACAAGATACAAAACAGAGCCGGAAAGTCAGGTGGAGGTATTACGTGAGGTGCAGCTACTGAGCAACTATGTGAGACCACTTTGCTCCCAAAGTCATAGTGAAGAACCACCTAAAAGATGCTTTGCATATTTTCAAGTGTAAAGATTGCAATAAATTATCTAGCAAACAAGCCAAAGAAGTAATTATTTCCACAGAAATAAGAGATCCCAGAGCTTTGGAAGGATAGGATCACAGGGTGAAACTATACAGAAAAAGAGTAAAAAAAAATAAAAACTAAAATACAAAAGAAGGCAAAAATAAAAAGACTGAGTGGTAGGTGCACCTTACGGAAGCTCTTCTGTCCTTGGATGCAGTATATAATTTACTATAGCACAACCCTGTTATTCATTTATCATAAAACCAATATGGGGTACCACATGGACCATCTGTGTGTCTTTCCAAGGGTGAGACAAACAGTATAAATTGCCTCCAAGAGTCTAGGCAGAGGGACCATGACTCTTGCAATGAGAGAATCCCTTGGCAGCAGAACCACCCCACCAGTGACTTGCAGGCTGTGCTTAATCCAGTTTAATTCGTTTTAACAATGAAGTTCAAATGCATGTAACAAGAAGTCATTTCAGGTCCAGGTTGGCCACTCTGTTGACATTCTCTGTAGGAAGTCTGGGCAGAAATTACAGTGTGTGTAGCAAACCCCAAAAATATGTGATGTGTAAATTAAGATGTTTAAAATATTAGAACTCTAAAGATGTGAAAGAGGTTGTCTTCTGAATTGTTAGATGAAGTGAAAATGATGTTACACCTGTTTACATCAGCTGAGGATACAACTTAAGCTGGTTTTTATATATATTTCCTGATTGCAGTTAACATGATCCTTGGAAGCTTCCTTATATATAGGGCTTTTTCTCTGTATTACTATAGAACTGTTTCTGTATGCTAGACTCCAGGCACTGCACTTCTTCTAAAACATACATAAAACACTAAAAAGGGAGACTGTTGGGATTGGTAATAGGACATAAAGGCCTCAACTGTCTGATTGTCTCCTAAAGTAGGTCAGTTTTAGGCTACTGTAGTGGCCCAAATACAGCTGAGATCAGTAGTGAGATTACAACTGGGCTATGAGTAATTTATTCATTTGTTTGTCTCAGAGAGCATAGCATGTCTGCGGGCTGATCACATTGCCTTTTTTCTTTTTGCCATTCACATTTGTTTAGCCAAATCTCTTCTAAGAAATGTTAATCCATCACATTATCTGATTGCCATTGCTCAGCCCTTACTAGCCAGGTAACTCAGGTACAATCCGTTCCATTGCCAGACTGGATAAAACCCTACACGTGTGTCTCATTTGGTAATGTGCTCTTCAGAAATTATGACTAGTACAGATGTTGATTCTTAATATGTGAGAGCACCATGTCAGCAAATTTGTTTGAAAGATAAAATAGTCCATATGTTTACACTGCATGTTTTATGTTACTCCAAATGGGAGAGGCCAAAACATCCCATTTACCTGCCATTGGCCCAGTATTCAGTATAAAAGACAATAATAACTTGACTCAAATTCTCTGTTTTTTTTTAATTGATAGCCAAAGATCAAATAGCAGCTCCCAGATACAAAAGTTGAAATGGGGAACATCTGGAGATGTCATTAAGGCTCTGCTAGTCCTCTCTGCCCTTCCTTCCTCCCTGCAGTGCACACTGGGCTCTGCCCTGCACTGAATGCATCTTTAGCTCTGTGCCACAGTGCTTTCCAAGGGAGAGTCCCTGAGTGTAGCATGTGGAGAGGGGATAGCACGAGCACTGGGGAAAGTCTTCCTATCTCTAAACCTCTTCACCCCATCTAATTAATCAGGGAGGCTGTATCAGCTGCATATGTATCTAATGCATTGCATCACATCTGATTCATTTCGGTCCTGATTAAATCTCTAGCATGGAATGTTATAAATTTAAGGTGGAAATTTTCACCCATCTTTATTCTGGTAAGCACCTAAAATCCCACAACCAGATACTGCAAAAGTCCTAATAATATTTTCTGCATACTGAGTGTATTAGGTATACATAATATTGGCTGCATACTGAGTGTACTTATAGGCTCAAGGCCCTTCTTTCAGACCCTTTTTCAGATCTTCAGGCTATGGAAATGGTTTTACTCAGAGTTGTCATCTGCAGTGCCTGACCTGCTGCCTCTGGTGTCAGAGCCCCGGCAGAGACTGCCAGGAGTCACACCTGGGGCTGAAGCTGAGGGCAGCAGGACAGCACAGTGTAGCCACAGTATTCATGTGTGTGCTTTGAGAACTGGCAGGTCAGTGGGAGTGCTCATCAGCCATACCCAGGCACAGATTCTTGGTGGCACAGAGTGAGTTTCCAATATTCATGCCTTCAAATAGGGCCTAAATTTGCCTAACAGTAATCGCTCATCAGTCTGTTTAACAATTCACATGGATTATAAAAGATGGTTTCCAACTTCATTTCTTTGGCTCAGACCAATATTTTATTGTTCTTAAAAAAGAATTATCTTTCATCACAAATACACTACAAAATGTTCCTATGGGTAGTAGAACTGAAAAGTGGTTTTCAGATACAATTGGCATTTGTGTGCTTAGTGCTGGAGGTGGCCATGTTGCTGAAAAATGATATTGTCTATGATGCCAACCATATGACAATTAACTCTGCAGAGAAGAGTGTGTGAATCCATTTCCAACCTCTTTTAATAATAGGGTAACAACCAAAATGCTTTCTTCAGTGGTTAAACCAATATTAAACTCGCCTAGAAACTTGTTTACGGGCTTTTCCACTGGGTTCGTCTATTGCCAATGCCATGAAGGACATCAATTTTCAGTAAGACAATCGCCTCCAGCTCTGGGATTGGAAATGCCAATTGTAATTAAAACTTCTTTTTTTTTTTTTAAGCAAACACTTTTTCAGTTTAATTATGGCAAGAAACACATCTTTTTTTGTGAACTTCCAGATTTTTGAGCTCAGCAAAACTCTGGCATTCAGCAGGCAAGTCCTGTCCTTGCTGATATCAGTGGTGCACTTACTACTCCAAACACAACACTGGATATTCAGGCTTAAATAAAATCTGAACAAACTGTACTGCACCCAGGTTAAATGTGCTGTAAACACTGATTATTTGCGACTCACATTTACTCCTAACCATGGGTTATGTATATTTTTCCCTCTTTGATATTTCTAGTGTAATCACAGTGTGAGTCACAGAACCTATCAAAAGTGCAGATATGAACTATAGTTGGTTTATATGTTTCTAAACAATGAAAACAGAAAAAGTAATCTCACAACAGCTAAATGTTTTCTATTTTCAAAAGGCTCTTATTGGTGACATTTCTCCCTGCACTGCTGTTTCTGCAATCACATAGCAACACAGCCTTTGAAATAACTTTTTTGTACTCAATATATAAGGTGCGGTGTTTGTAGAAACTGATTCTGCTCAAATGCCACCTGTTTAAATGCTAAATGGCATCAAAACCAAACAGAAAAAAAAAAGAATGACAGTCCAGTGGAGGAGACCACTCCCCTGTTTGGATGACTGAGATCCCCTGTTCAGCTATTAGTCCTTCTTTCTTGCGTTTCAAAGAGAGTGGGTGTAGCAGAGTTAAGTTGGTACAATGCCCTCCTACAGCGTGCCCTCCTACAATCCATCGTAGGATTCAGGCTTGCTAAGACCCTGTACCGTTCCGTGTTGAGACATGCCTGCGGTCTCCTCACACAGTTTCTCAGTATTGCCATTTCAGCTATGAACTACTCATTTGAGGATCCGCGTCTAGCAAGGCCCAGCTGAACTAATTTTTAGGTGGCATCGATATAGTTTGAGTCAAGAAAGCAACAAAGATGAGACAGATCTCTAACATCCAAACACTCTCAAACTTTGAGAATCTCAGATCTTCATCGAAACTCTTCGGTTTGGGCTCCCCTTCCCTCAGGAAAACCTCTGCATTTTTCTGAGCTATCTTTTTTCCAAGCTTTAGACTCTCCCTGAAAGCCACTCTGCTCCTCTTTTCTTGTAACTGCTCCATAAATTGAGTGCAGTCCTCATACTGAAATAGGACCCTTCCCTTGCAGTCTTCACCAATATCGCTTCAATTTCTCCCAGCCAGCAAATCCCAGTTCTCCCTGGTGCCAGAGCAATGAGGTAGTTATCAGCTCACCTACCAAGTGTCAACTAGGAGTGAATGACAGATTTTTATATCTTAAGATTTTGCATCTCTGTGTAGAATTCATGAATGACCATGTATAAGGTTTAACTGCTGGGCACGAAGGGGCCTAAGGAAAGAGTGGCACAGGTCTGAATATGTACAGCAGCATCATTCAAGACAGAGAAGAGTTCTTGTGCAGTCAGGAAATGAAGAGATGAGAGTTGAGCTTACTGAGTGATGGAGCTGGTTGTCATGCTTGCAAGAGCAAAGCAGAAGTGGCCAGTGCCCATACATTTCAATGCAACTCCATGTTTATCAAGTTCAGGATTATTCATTCTACAGCTTGCCTTGGGCTCACCTCTGGAGAAAGTTTGAGGCAAGGGGAATATCATTAAGAAGGAAGAATCAGAGGTTCAAAGGAAGATTTTGAGAGACAAGGAGCTGCATATAATAAAAGGCAAGACAAGGCAGAAAAGGGAATACAAGAGATTGTTATAATTTCTGTTATAATGAGCAGAAGTTCTTTCCAGGATGGTTGGTTTTTCTGAGACAGTTGTGTTCAAGTGTGGAAAAAGGAGAGCTCCTCTTTCTCCTCTTTTTTTTTTTTTTTTTTTATTTTTATTTTTAACACAGTGTATCATTCTCTGTGCTTTCTAAAGTACAAAATTAGCACTAGCAGCTATAATACAAAAGACCACAAAA
Organism: Myiozetetes cayanensis; assembly: GCF_022539395.1. NCBI lineage: Eukaryota > Metazoa > Chordata > Aves > Passeriformes > Tyrannidae > Myiozetetes > Myiozetetes cayanensis. The sequence continues at coordinate 14,991,803 of NW_026086826.1, read as the reverse complement.
AATTTGCAGTTCCAAGCCTTCTGAAGTTGCTATGGCCTATTATGGATAGTCCTTGTAACACAGCCCCGAAGGGAAGCAATACACCTGACTGATGTTGTCAGCTTTCAGAGTTTCTTCTGTGCTCCCACAGCGTGTACTACTAGATTGAGCATCTGGTTGAGACCACCTAGAAATTCTCTCATGCCAATAATTTTTATTCTGTGAAATTTTTTGCAATGTCTCACCACAAGGTTTGTGAACACCCTAAATTGTAATGCTAGTAAAGTCGGCAGGACATAAAGTGCAGTCAGATCTCTCTTTCCAAAACTGCAAGAAAATATGTTCATTATGGGCAGATTTTGAACAGGATTTCTGTCTAGAAAGGAAGAGAGAAATAGAAGATAATGTCAGTCAATATTCAGTAGCTTCAGTTTCTTCACTGCCGTGGGTTCATAGAGTAATTGAAAGATACTGGTCATCATTTTCCCCCAAACAGAAGTTTTCTTCAGTGTCACTAATGTACATCTGAAATACTGACAGGAATTACACCATGTCAAGTAATGTACAGGTTTCATTGTCATACAGAATATAAACATAAGGCTTTTATTATATTAATGCCTATATATTGTAGAATATTTGCATGCCATCTTCCATTGATATCAGCTGTATAGAATGTCAAGTATGTTGTGCTTGCAATAATTTTAGGAATGTAATATTTTCAAGTTCAGGAAGTTAACAATTTGGGCTTTTTGCTTTGCACGTCGTAACCTTTTATGTTATCATTTGGTGAGATGAGGTGAAGACACAGAGGTGCATAAATTGGAGACCTCGGATCTGTGATTATGTTATTACTGACCCTCATCACATCTAACATTATACTGTGCAGCACTGCTTACAGGAAAAAAAATAGCCAGAGAGAGGAGGCAAAGTGTAACTTGTTCACTTGAGAATAGTTATGTTTTGATAGGTATAAATCAGGATAGTTATGCTGAAGTCAGTGTTACATCACTGAGGATTTGGTCACAATAGCTTCCCAATCTGCTTTGCAAATTGAAAATACATAGGTCCAAGTTCCTTTTTTGCTGGAATGCCTTATATAGCATAAATAGTACAAAGTAACTCTAAAGGAGGGAGCCCTTTTTAGTGTCTCCTGCAACCACCAGAAGAGGCATGATGGGTCTTCCTCATTTCCAGCTGCCATTACAAGCCCTGAGTCAGAGCTCGACAAGTGACCTGAGCACAGCCACCAGCTGCTCTACCCTGTGGCAGGGTGTGGGCCAGCAGCAGCTGCCCCAGGCTGCAGAGAGCACAAAAGGAGTGTAAGGATGCCCACACACCGACACTTTCCAGAGCTTGATGTGTGCTTCTTGGGCATGCCATCTGATACCATCGCAGTCTTTTAGCACAAAAGATTGTTGTGACTGTGGTGCTGTCACCTCAGAATATTTGGGGAAGGGGGTTTCTGCTCGAATTTCATTTTCCAAATGCAGGACACAGCTGTCTGTGCTATGATCTGTCCTGAGGAGTTTATGAGTGGTGATACTCTCTCTACAGCTCAGTCTGTAACAGGCAGGGGCTTTCCCATACACCAGTATAATGTAATCATGAAGCAGATTTCATTCATCTGCTTTTTAAGACCAGTCAGGGAATCTGAAAGTTGATGCAGACACACAAGCAGAAACGGACCCTTTAAGGCTTTATCTTCAGAGACATGGCGTCCCAACTAACCTTCAAGAGAATGAAGATTCACAATACCAGTGTCTAATAACTGTATCTCACTCCATTACAGGTATTTCAAGGCCATTCTGTGTAAACAGTGTGCATTGCTTTGTGTCTTAATCTGTAAGACAACCAAATATCTCGCTTGCAGATATATGTTAAGGTTTAATGAATCTCATGCCATAAAGTGTTGCTCAAGACTAATGAACAAACAAATATTTGCTTAAACCCCTTTGTGAAAGTCAAACAAGCTTTCAACATGTATTTATTGTCAGATGTGAGTCATCACTTAGGTGCCTGGCCCTGTGCTCTTAGCAGCTAATACCGGTAGTTTCATAGCATTTCTTCACTCATTTTTCCCTCTTTCCGCCTCCGCTTCCAATACCGTCTCCAGCAAGAATCTGTCTGGAGAGTCTTTTGTCAAAGGCAGAACAAGCTCTCCTTCAGTGTTGTTTGTGCCACACTGGCAGCTAATCCTCTTGCTGTCTATGAGGTGATGGTGGCCTTTTTGGGTGGACCTCAGCTCCCTGGTCCACACACCAGCTGTTTGCTTCAGCACCACTCTGGGGCTCCTGCTGACCAAGTGAGTCCAAGCACAGCCATCTCCTATTTTTTCTCTTTGTGGTTTTCCAGGGGAAATAGCAGAGGGTTGAGACTCAGTGTGGATCCTCTTCCAACTGTCGATGTGCCAGCAGTGGGGCTGTCTTCCTTCCAGCAGCTTGTCACCACTCCTTTGCCAAAAGTTAGCATCTCCTTCCAAGCTGCCAGCTAAGCTGTTTGAGTGGCCACTCTCTAACCTGTCACAATCACAATGAATAGGTTCACCCTGAACAGTTCAAATACCAGGGCTTTGCTAACCAGACCCATATGTGGGGCAGTGACCATTTCAGCAGATGTATTTGCAGCTGGAGAGGGATGGACATCTCTACCCATAGACTCAACAGTATCAGAAAGTTCACATAGGATTTGATTTCTGAGTACACGCTGTGAACTTAGAAGGTGAATTAATAACTTATTTCTTGTGTTACTGAATGGCATTAAAATTGTGTGTCAGTGCTTGTTTTATTTTTATTCTGCTGCTAAACAAGCTGAAGGCTTTAAGGATAATTTTTTTTCTGTTGTGTCAGAAGGATCTACCCAGGATGGAAAAGAAAATCAATGTTTCAGGGTTGTGTAACTGTGGGGTTTTTTTCTTGTGTTGCTTGTTTCATTATGAGGAAGGAATTAAAAATCCCTCCTAGACAGTACTTAAAATATCAAAGTCATTGTTTAATGCCTTTGAGTCACTGTACAACTAATTCAATTGCACAGTGTAGTGCAGTTTCACAGTATGTGAAACACAGATAGTAGAAAGGAATGATTGGAAAGTTGAATAAACACAGCATTAGTTTGCAAAGTCTGAAACTTTCTGATGACTTCTTTTACAATGATCCAGCACAACAGTTCATCAGCAGAAGTGAGAGCAGGAGCCTGTAAATCCAGAGCCCCTGTCTCCTCCACCTAAGCTAGGCTAGCTGAGTTCATGCTGGTAGGAGGCTCCTGGCCCTCCTTTGAGCCAGCCACTGGAGGTGGGTTGGGTCAGCACCAGATGTGAGCACCTTTGGTGAGGTAGACGAGGGTCAAAGCTCTGATTGCTGTGGCTTCATCAAAGAATAAGCCTCATGTGGTCAGGGGCCAAAGCAGCAGAAGACTTGGCCACATGAGGGCCATGCACAGCCAATCTGGCCCCCTGTACATTGAAACTGGTGCTGTGTTGGGCACCCAGTAGCCTACAGGGACCAGGGGTGCTTGGTGACAGGGCAGAGTTTGCAGCTCTTGTGGCACTATCAGTAAAGGGTCATTTCATGGTCAGTCTGGTACATCTGACTCCACACCCAACGCTAAGAGATTGTCACCTACAGGAGGTCTTTCAAATACACCAGGGGTTGGTAGGGAAAGATACCAATCCATCAACCTGATTTAGGGCAGTCCCATTGCCATAATAAAGGAGATTGTCCCAGATAATTGCTGGATTTAACTTTGTATCAGCTTTGCAAGATACAACAGCAATATTGTCCCTGTTTTATAAATGAGAGTCTGAGGCACAAAGAGGCTTCAGATTTGCCTCTCTCATCACTTTAGAAGAGGTAGTGGTGGTGTAGACTTATCTGGGTTGGCTCTCATTTAGTTAGGTTTGGTAGTGTTTTGCCCACAAACTCAAAGTTTCTCCTGATCCAGACTTTATGTGGGTAGGAACAACCAGATCTGGTGCCCGCCCTATCTGCTCTCTGAAAGCACCTGTTAGCCTGCCCACTGGCCTCACCAAGACTGCTGGAGCTATTCTACCTAAATCAGACATTCCCTGCCCCAGCCTCCTTAACCCACATCTAGATCTCCCAGGGGAGGTGTCCCCACCTGGGTCTGAGCTGGGTGTTCTCATACGTGAGAGTGCCAGAGTCCCGAAACAACTATCCCCTCCCTTCCCCTTAAAGCCAAACTGCAGCTATGTGGTTTGGGTATATCTGTCCTTGGTAAACCACCCTGTGGGAGCAAAGCACACACTGATCATGAATTCCTGCTTTGGTTTCATGTATTCCCACACAAAAACAAACACAAAGAAGTAAGTATCTTGAAGCTATCGCAGTCACCATTCAAATGTTGATGCTTAGTGTTTGTGACTGATTAGTATTGCCACTGAATCACAGATATTTCCTGTATTAAGTGGTCCTAAAAGTGAATGTCACCATTTTAATGACAACAGCATTATTGTAGGTAGTGGCAGTTTGGCAAAGAGAGAAGGTAGGAGTGGAAATATTCTTTAATGAACATCCTGAATGGGCACAGATAGGAGAGGAAAAGGAGCAAAAATGGGAAAGGATAAAGAAGCGCACATGCGCTCTTAAAAGTTTCTGACAAGCTAAAAGCTTCAGAAACAAATTTGAGTTTAAAAAGGCATTTGAAAAGTTACATACTCACTTTTGTACAGCACAACAATGCTGAAATGCTAATAACATTTAATTTCCCTTGACTTCTAACCTTCTTAACCTGCTGTGCTGCTAGAACAGTGCTGTAAATCAAAATATGCTGTATTGTATGGTTAACATGTGTATTGAGTCATTCCAGACTGCCTGGTGCTTTTTAGAAACAAAACTCACAATAGTGTTTGTGCTGTTTTTCATTTTTCGTAGACCTTTCCCCTCAATCATGCTGCAACTGGTTAGGTTATGTATTAAAAATACAATATAAAAAAAAGGGAGGGGAGACGTAGGGGTAGACATAATACCACAGAAAGTACAGCACAGATGAATAGGCCAAAATATCCTTGACATTACTTTCCCCTTTGTTCTAAGTGTTCTTCCAATTTCAATAAAAACAAATTGGAATACTGCCTGGGGTCTACTAAATCATTAGTAAATTAAGAATCTGTTTTTAATAACATTTCACTTGTAAATAATGCATTAATTGACTAGCTTGAAAGTTAGCTTGAATGTTAGAAACTCTGGCACTAAATGTGTAATGAAAGAAGTGTGATGTTTGAGGAGGCTGGATGGTAAATGTAACAAATTAAATATGACAGTTGATATTTGTGAAAATGGTGATATAATTAGAGGACACCTGCAGCTGTTTTCCAACCAAAACAACAGAAATTAAACATGTATAAAGTACATGTGTCATGTTTTCTCTTGGAATATTTCTTTTATTCTCTTTAGGGCTTTTTTTTGTGCGAGTCTTTCTATTTTTTCCTTAGCTTTTGTTAGGTCATATAACTAACAAGTGTCTCTTTATCCAGTGATACCATTTACTAGATCTATAAGTGATCATTTTGCAGTGTAAAGACAAATGAATCTTAATTACCAAGCAAGAGATGGCAGTTACCAAAGCACATGACATATGCCCAAGCATGTTTTAACCCTGGGAGCTTGGGAATAGTCAAGAATTACACCAGGACTCTTCCTGTGCAGTCCTCACCTGCAGATAGCGCACCTGTGTATTTCTCACTCTGGTGCTGATAGTCTTAGTGAGGATTTTTGTAAACTAAAAGGTGAGGTGATGTGATGTGATGTATAAGCATTGCAAATGTGTAGCATTCCTTCTTGGCATGTGTGCAGTTGAAAGAGAGTATGATGCTGCCTTAGCCATCTCATGAGGGTTTTGAACACCAAGTTTTTAATAATAAAGGAAAAATGTGAAGTTCTTGAACAACATAGATCCACATGTCGTGCCACTACTGGGAAAGTGTGAAGCGGATTGATAAAAGATGACCAAAAATAATACATTTTTGATCTGAAGCCAAAGATTCTGGGTATTTCAGTTCATGGACTCTTTTCTCTCTGTCCTTGCTCTTTTCCAGTTGGTGCACAAGATCCAACATCCTGCTTAAGGAGATAGGATTTGGACTTGCAAAAGCAAGAATCTCTAGACTGAGTCTCTTCAGAGTTACAGCAGTAACAAGGCAGGGGAGTTACTTGGGTGTAAATACACAGAGCCTGTATGGGAATCGAAATCATGCAGTTGGGCTGGGTGTGAAGCACACTGAACCAGTACCGCCCCTCTTCACAAGTACTCCACCTGAGGACAGACTTCAGGTTCTCCCAGGGTTGCTTTTGCTAGGCTTTGGCATAGAGCAATTTCCCCACAGTGAAAGGAAAAACAGTACCAGGGCAAGGCAAGCAGTCCTCACCAAGAGATTCAACTCTCCCTAGGGCTGCTCAGTGGGAAGTTTTCTCTGTGACTGAGGCACACAGAGCAAACTTATATGGGGAAAGTCCCATTGCACCACACAACCAGCTGTGGATACTGTAAATCTTCAGCATGCCCTTTGTCAGCTGTCAGAAACACAGACATTCATAAACAAAGGAGAGCAGGAGACCAAAATTCACTTTAAAATAAACAATGTGGACTTTGATTTGGAATGTGCTAACAGGATAGATATGAGCCATTTAAATAAACATACCAGTCGCTTGTGTCAACTTTGCTTTGGGGGCAACAATACCTTTGTTACTGGGGTTTATATCTGTCTTGATTAGGGCCATGTCAAGCAGCTGTTGAGATTGACTCTGATGACAGATAGGATGTACTGTACATGACACTGGAAGCATAGTATCATGGAGACAAATTGTGCAATGGCTGAGAAAATCTTCATGGCTCTTCCAGATACGGCAGAATTCTTTCCTGTGGATGCACATATATACATTTTATTTGTCTTAAAGTTACAGACAGGTATGGCTGCTCTTGCAGGTACCTGTTTGTATGTAATAGCTCCTGTTGTCCACTGCCTCTTCTCAGCCCAAGCAGGGGGCTGTTTCCACCCTGCAGGTTCTGGGTAGCACACTCTGCTTGCTTTGTTTATTCCTATAGTGGTGTATATGACAATTATAGAAGAGAAGTCATTTGCCACCTCCAAGGACAAGGCAATAATAAAGTTCCACAGAAAGTGTAGCCTGCTTTTCTTGTTGTAAATCACACAAGTATGCAGCTGGACTAGTCCCATCTACTTGCATAGCTTTCAAGATGTGTCCCCCCTTAAGTTTATTTTCAGGTTCTATTTCCTGCTCATCATGTAGATCTCAACTAACTTGATAGTAATTGGTGATGGAGCTTGGTAGGCAGGTGATGCAGGAGAGGTGCAGCTCACAGGGGCATGTTCCAAACCCCTGCAGGCTGCTGTGTCAGCAGCCCTCTGTGTGACTCTGTTTTAAGAAGCAAGAAAATCTTCACGGGGTTAAAGCTGAGGGGAGTTCTTATTCCCTTAAAACAACAATTTCCTTGGCCTGCTCCTACTCTCTCTGGGCTTTTTCGTTGGTCACCCATAGTTTTTTGTGAGGCAAGTGTATCAAGAGCTGCGTTTCCCAGGTAAAAAACATGAAGTAAAAACAATTACAATATTTACCAGAAGGAAGTAGTTGTTCAACCTCCTGTTATCTTTCACTTGAACAAAATCTTTCACAGGTGTCATTCATGGATATCAAAGATGATAATGCACCTTTACTTTGATTCCTTTGTAGGGTGTTTTGCAAATGCTGAGCTTCTGAGTGGATCAGAGATCGATTACAATTGTTATTTTTTTATCAGTATATCCAAACACTGTAGATACTCAATTGTCCTAAAACCCCACTTTGATTAAACAACATCAGCAACAGAGATGATGACTCCAAAGACTAATTGCTTTTTGCGGTCTAAGGGAGCATGCCTAGGAAGGTGGCCTTCAGCTTGTTGCCTGTAGGTTTGCGGTAGCAAATGAGAGAGCCAAAGGTACAAGGAGTTTGACTACCCCTGTATTTGTTTTCCAGGGACAAGTTGGTTATCTTAAATTAAGCATGTTAAAAATGTGGCCAAGATTTGCCCTGGCCAAAAAAAATGCCCCTTGCCATGCCTATGTCATGTTACACTGATTTGAAGGTTTTGTCTATCGAGTGATACCGATCAAAATGCAAGCCTATTCAAAAAAAAAAAAGAAATTAATATACCCGAACATAAGGAAGATGTGCTGGCTTAGTTAAATAAGGCACAACTGGTATTATTTAATTAAAATCTAGAGTGCAGCTGTTAAGGGAAAATCTAGCCAGTTTCAGATAGAAAAATATGCCCTAATAATGTGTTTCAACACCATTTTGACGCTAAACTCAAGAATAAGGTAGGTGTGAATGTTTTACATGTGCATGCATATATATATGTATACATATACATCTGTGTCTCTGAGAGTAAAGAGAGGGGAAAAAGACAAATGTGTTCAAATACATTTTCTGTATTGAGAAACTATAAATAAAACTAGGCTTATGTGAGCCAGCAGCTGGGAGGCTCTGAGGATGCACAGTGTGTGCTTAGAGGGTGAGGACAAGGGGAGCTGATGCTGTGACCTGCTTTGCCTTTGCACATGAGCCTGGGTTTTCTGTCTCTTACCAACCAGATGTACACAGTGGACATCTCACAGAAGAAAATGCCTTGTTTGCTGAGTGAGGAGTCATTTCAATGTGCAATTTTTCAGTTTTCTCCAAGAATGACAAAGATGCATTAATTTTCTATAAAGAATAATTATTAGTTAATTGCATTGCTACTGTATCTAAACTTACTGGGCTAACCTGTTGTTTTACTGCCTAAAGCAGAGTATTTCAGCTTTTCAGAGGAATAATTGTATATATTAGACTGGCGGAAAAAATAGCAACTTTTGGAGGATGTTTTTGAGGAACAAGGCAGTTATGTAAACCAAGGAAAGAGAAACACAACACTAGGGGAAGTTTTGGTGCCATTATTATTATTTATAATAGTAACTATTTATATAGCACTGTAATTTTGCATGACATTCTTCAAAGAGGTAAGCGGTCAGACCCGTAGCATACTCTGCTGCACACACCTCTAACCATACCCTGTTACACATAGCATCTGACTGAGGAAGGGTTGGGAAAACTAAGTTAGGCTACTTTCTTCCTCCTCCTATTCCAGGGGTGGCAATCCAGGTTTCTGAAGCTGTGTTTTGCCCTGTCTTTACCATACTGCCTTTGCAGGGGCAAGAGATTTTTGAGCAAGACCTCACAAACCAAGGGGTTCTCAGGGCAGCAGACCTGCTTTTTCTTCTGCATTTCCCTTGTACAATGCAAAGATGCCAGAGAGAGGGCTAAGGATCAGGCCTCATGGTAGCTGTTAAGCCACAATGTCTGGGCTTTTTCCGGTGGCTGTAGTTCATACAAAACAGCAATGAGGGAACTAAACACCTGAGGAGAGAGGGGCAACTGGAGAATTGCCAGGTGAGGTAGGAGGGCTGAGTCAGCCCTAAATGGGATCAGGGCACAGGAGCCTGCAGGAGGAGGGAGCTGGCCTAACAACTGCCAAGTGGGCATAGCAGAGTGCACATGAAGGAAAACTCACCCTCCAAACTCTTCCCTGGTCATGTTGGCTTTCCTGCTCTCATCTGTAACACCTGGAAAAAGTAGCATTACAGCTCCTGTTCTATCCTGCCTGACTGTGTGCCCTCAGGGCTCTTTAACCACAAGGAATCCACATGTTTTTCGGAGCTACTGAACTGCGCAGGGTAGGCTGCCACCAGGAGCTGCTTTGGTTCTGAGTAACATCCTTACCATGCCTCCTGCTCCTTCCAGGCACAGTGCACTGAGTTAAGAGCCTGAATGCTGAATGTGTGTGCTCTGGGTGATTTAAATTAGACCCTTATATGTTATTTAAAGCATGTTTTTGTATTTTATCCACTGCCTGAATCTCAGATGCTGAAATATTCATACAATTCTTCATTCTTTGGGGAGCAAGACATGGGTTTTCCCCAGTGGCACAGTGATAGCTTCTGATCCGCCAGCCTCCCGCTGTCCACTGTCATTGCAGCTCACAGTCACCGGGTGGCCCGAGGAATAGCTGGCACTCAAGGACCCCCCTCCAGTGCCCATAACTCTGAAACTACATGACATCTTAACCTTTATGAAATTTCTTCAAGACAGCATTTAAAAACACCCAAATCTTTCCTGACCTTTACATTTTAGTAGAGGGGGGTTGTTTTGTTATTTTTTTAAATTGATGTTCCTATTTTTTTTCTTTAGCTGTGGCATTTTTAAGCTAGTTCAGGAGGAACTTTGCTTTGCCCTTCCCATCCTTGTTGAGCCCAATCATTAATCATAAAGGGAAAGCACTCCAGACTCAAACCTAACTTTATAATGTTTTTATGTTTGTGACATTTTATCTCTCTCAACCAGTGGGAAGTTCTTGTCCTTTTAATTTGTAATCTGTAATCAAATCTTTCCATTTGACTCTGGATGCTGACTTTCTTTGTAGCCTCTCATCCCCACTCTCACCTCTGTTTCGCCAGCCTGTGGCTTCGTGATTGTGTATCAGGTGTACAGGGACTCACCTGTGGGGGTCGGTGATTGCTGCCCTGGATCACCAGGAAACTGAGCCCTTTTCACACATGGGGAATCAAGGTATTTTCAAGAGAAAAGCCAATGGTGCAATTTGACAGTAACACTACCTAAATCTACAATAAATCTGTTGAGTACTTCAGCAAAGCAGACAGTGCAAAGCCAACAAAAGAGAGGAATTGGTCCTGGCATCTTTACACAAAACTGTGAATATTTGCAAAGAAAAACTGGAAACTCAAAAGGAAGCATTCTAGTTTTTTCTGTGGCACTTGCTCTTTTTAATGTAAGTAGAAGCTGTGTATCATGCAGCATACAACATTCTGCTATAAGACCTGTTTTTTTAACAAAGGGAAGACTTTCTACATTCTTATCTAGTCTTTACCTCATGTAATCTCATCAAATCTTTCACGATATCAGGCAATTATAACATTCAAGGCTCAGAGTCTAAATACTCTCTAGTGGTGCTATTGGACTTGTTTATGCAGTATGGTTCTGTCAAAAGTGGAGAATGCTGACACAGTCTGTAGGCACAAAGATGAGTTCTGCTAAGCCTGTGCCTCTGCTCTTTAGCCCAAAAAACTGAAGGTCAGTTCAAAGCTGCTTGTTGAGGGAAACTAATCCTGCAAACAGTACATTCACTGGCCATTATTTCCAAATCCAAACTATCTTATAGTCATGAAATGGAAAGTTTATGGAGAAAACAAATGCTGCATTTATTACTGTGATGCAACATTCATAAAATATATTTCATTGGGGGGGAGTTTACACAGGGGGTAATGAGATTTTTCCTTTATACATTATTTATAACTGCTTAATCCAGGTGCTGTAGGTTATTTTTTTATCCCTCAGTTTCACAGCTACAAAACACTTCAGTATTTCTAATTTATTTCTGCTTACAATACAGATGTTCTCAATTGTGTCTCTAACTACATTTCAACTGTTATGATCTCTTTTATTTGTTTGTGTCACTGTACACTTAGAGGTTGAATGTGCAGTACACAATAGTCAGGTTCCAAGCAGCCTATAAAAAGCCTCTGGTGATTTAGTTACCAACAAATTAAACTATGCCTAACAGTAATATCTTTATCATTAGTGGTTTTAATCTTCAGATGATTTCCCTGCAGTTTATATTGCTCTGTGCACGGGCTCTTATATCTTCACATAAAGGTTTCATCCTTTTAAACAGCATTTTTCAAGATGACCATTTGGAAACAACATTTGGAGGAACATTTGGGTCTCATCCTCTAACTAAATTTCCAAGCTGTTGGTAACGGACTAAAGAAAATGTGGTCTGTACTGAATACTAAAGAGCTGCAAATGTAAGAGCCTTGAAGGTTATGTGTAAATATTGACATTTTTATTTTATTTAGCATACAAAAATGAACTTGCAATGTTGCTTATCTGATCATACAGCAGTGACTGCATCTGCATCATCTGAGATGTATTCTTCACACTTCTGACTTTCATAGGTGTTCCAGAGTTTTCCTACTGAGGATGTTATTGATGTCCCTGATTAGGCAACAGGTATCTGGGGACTGAGTGTCCATATAGGAACATGTCAACCAAGAGGCAACAAATGGAAGCAGAGAAAAAAAAATCCTTTCATCTTCAAAGGCCATGTTATATGTGCAGATATGGGTCCCAATAAAACCATTAAGGTCCTTTCCTGAGATGTGTAATGGGACTTTAGGGCATTCAGCATCCAGCAAAACATGGTCTTTGGTTCATCCTAGAGAAAGTGAAGAAAAATAACTATAACATTACATATACCCCAGCTGTTCTTTGCACTTAGCCATACTACCCTTTCCCCTTGAGTGTGAGTCTGTTGTCATTTTTTTAACCAGAGGTTTCTGTGTAAACCTCAGGGTCTGCATATTTATATAGTCTTTTCTTAAAACACTGAAAAAGGCTCTGATGTGCAGATAACAAAGCTTGCAGTTCTTCAGGGCTGTTGTTTATACTAAATGCATTTATATGTTAAGTACTAAGATGGTCACTGCACAGTTCCTAATTCCAAGGCACGAACTATGAGGGCCCCACAGCATTCCCCTTAAAATCTAGTCCGAAAGCCATGAGATCTTGGCTGTTCATACTACAGATCTGGGTAACTGTTTCATGAATGGCACTACAGTCACCAAAAATCCACAATAATGATTGGAGAACACATTAATTCTCTCCCTGGACAGCCTAACCTGAACACCAACACTATCAGGATTTTTTCCAAAGTATCTGTTTTCCCTTTTTAATACTCCTAGTTCCTGCATAAACCCCTGGCATGCTCTTTGCATCAGCTGGCTGCCTCTTGTGCTCCTCTGGGGGTGTCTTGAAGATTATTATTTTTTTTTGTTTCCACATGTGAGGGAAGGATTTAATAAATTGCAGAATCATAAATTTCATTAAGGGAGAGGGAGGAAAAACAGTTACTTCTTTGTTCTACATGGACTCTGTGTAATTTACATAAATACTACCTGTCTCTTTAGCAGATAGAGTAATTAAGAATTGACCAGCATGGCTCTTGTTTGGTCATCCTCCTTGTTGTTGTGTAAACTTCATTTAATATAGTCTGACTTGCCAAAAAGTTTCTGACTCTCCAAGTCCCGTTTTTATTGGACACAGAAGGGAGCCTTACCAAGAGGTGCAGTGCTCTGCCTACAGAGCTCCTTTGACCAAATCAGAGAATATGTCCCTGATTCACTTTTCTTGAAAAAAGCCAGGCATCAACGGACTCAGGCCAGCATGAATTTGGCAGCTCATGCAAAGTATGGAGAACACATGTAATTTGTCCTTTTTAATTTATTTTTGTCTGCCCTGCAACAGAGTAAGCAGCCTCATCCTCTATTAGTCAAAGCTTCTGAGAAGGCTCCCTCTGTGCTTCCAGAGTAGTCCCATAGTGGCAGTGTATCACTGTGGGAAGAAAAAGACAAGAGACATATGCAAATGATGAAGTCTGCTTCTGGAAGGGATGAACCCAGTTTTCTCATCTGCACAACATGACCAAGAGCAATCCTGTGGTGGCTGGTGGATACTTGTGTCTATATCCAATTTATGGCTTCTAGCTGGGCTCGTGGAAAGGCTGCATTGCAGAATAGGCAAGGACATGTCCCATGCCAGCTGGATGAGGGACAGTGATACAGGATTAACCTTGATGGTCATTTTGTCTAGTGGGCTGAGGAAATTAATTCTTTCTGCTTCTTCATTTGGGGGAAGTAGGGAGAAAATGAACAGTGGAAATTTCTGCAAGATCTAAGGAAAGCCTTCAAAAGGAAACAGCAGCTTTGGACAGGAGAGCAGATCAGAACAGAATGCTTTATAGCAGAAGAGTTCCACTGAACGGTGGGACTAAGGTCAAAGAAAGCTGGTGTGATGAGGGGGAGGATCAAAAATTAAGAGCAGAATTCTGAATTGATGGCAAAAAAGATGGACATCTTAGAGGAACCTGATGTTACCCAAAACATCCAGTGTTGCTGTGAATTTGGAAAACGAGTGTAAAATTTATTGTATTTGCATTGACCTGTGTGTCTCTGTGCTATCTAAGTGTAATTTTGGGGAGGGAGGGGGCTGAGTGCAGCCAAGCTGCATACTATCATATTGCAGAAGAGATAACAAGCAAAGATCCTCCACCCAATAAATATGCCAGAAGGGCCTGGAGCAGAAACTGTGCTCCTGCCTACCTATATTTAATAGCAACTTAAAATGTCACTTGATTTACTGTGACCTCCTTTTGGGGTATGCATTTCCAGCAATACAGTCCAGCTGGAGAAGAGAGCAAAAAGAATAATCAGAAGTCTAAAAAAAAAATTTATCTCTGAGGAAAGATTGAATGATCTGGGATTGTCTAACCTAAACAAGAGTCTTAAAGAAGATAATGTGGCTTTTCAAGTACATGAGAAACACTGCTCCAAAGAAAAGGAGAATAATCTTTTAATATATTCCTAAGGAAAGTAAGTACCAATATGCTAAAATTATGGTAAGAAATACATGAGTTAATTCTTAGTAAATGCTTGTTATGCCCTTAGGGATCTGGTGGCATATTGCAGTAGATCAGGAAGTCATAGGGTCTTTGTCACTGGACATCTTTATCAATAGACTAGACAGTATCTGAAAGTAGTGACAAAGACATACTAGGACCTTGTGCACCCAGACAGCACAGACTGGTCAACTGAAACCTAGTTAGCACCCAAATCCATTTGTTTCTAGCAAGAAACAAATGGATTTGGGTCACTTTTGCAGCTGGGACTTCAGAATAAGGTAGGAGGCAGTAAATTCCTGGTGCATTTTGACAATGGGAATCTCCCTCAACTTTGAAAGCAGATTTTTGTCAACTCAAAACACTTTTCCCTTGCCAAACCCATACACTACCTTCATCTTATCTAGAGAAAGCCTCAGCCAACTGGCTTTCATCCATGTCTTATCTCTGCCAGACACAAGGAAGCTGTAACATATGGCTTCAATGAAAAGGAGACATAGAGCTTGGTGTCATCAGGATATTGATGACATTGTAGCCTAAGCCATTTCACAATATCCTCTAGTGATTTCATATGGGTTTTGAATAAGAAAGGTAACAGCAGTGAAACCTCTAGTGCTTTAAGCTGTGAGTTCTGGGAGAGAAGAAACATTTATCCATGCTGCTGGGATCTTCTTGACAGAAATTGTCAGAACACTTCAAAGTCTTTCTTCCCTCCTGTCAGCCATTTTGCCACAGCAGCAATGTGAAACAGCAACAGGAAGCAGACATCATGTCTGGACTGTGGTCTGACTCAGATCCAGTGGCAGAGCACAGGAAGAATTAGCAATATTAAGTTAAAATAATGTATTACACTATGTATGTGTATGTATGTGGGTCTGTATGAACTCATGTAACTTATACCATAACAGAAATTTCCCACCTTTCCTGTAAAATTGCTAACGTTGCCAGTCGGAACCTGTAATCTGACTATTAACTGGAAGAATAAATTTATGTTGTGTTTAGGAATTTTAGTCCCAAGTGAGAACATTCAGCACAGCTGATAATCTGCAGAGGTCTCTCAGTGAGAGCTGCCCTAATAGATCACGGGGATGAACAGGTAGTCGCTCAGTTGGTTTACTCAACCAATGTGACCCTTGTGTGAAAAAAGGAAGATAGAACCCACTGATAAAGTGGCTGAATGAAGAAAGAAGATATAAAACCTCACTTCACTAATAGCAGTTACTCTGTAGGCAGATGTGTCTTCCCCCCCCAGGCTTGTGTCCATCTGGAGTTCCAACCTGCACTGTGCCAAACAAGATTTAGCTGAAATGCCCAGCCATTTTGTTTGGAGTGTATCCTTGGTATACCTCTTTGGTTGGTATACAGATTTGCTAATAGCAATTTATATGTATCCAGTCTTGAAAGGTCTTTGATTCTGATTTAAAAAACATATTATTGTATTGTTCATGTGTCATATTTTCTCTTTTTTGTCATCATTGATGACAAAACTGCACTGAAATGACTATATATGCATGTCACATGCCTCAGCTGTAATAATAGAAATAAAGTAAATACTCCAGAATCTGGTTAGCCATTTCGGTGTCCTGAAGGCCCCAGATGCACCATTGGAAGAGTTTTCAAAATAAAGCCTTATTAGTAAGGCCATCTGATCTTTCTCCCTTCCCTGCTGTGTTATTTGGTGGACAAGACATAAACCATTCCAGTGAAATATTCAGGCCTGAAAAATGGTGCATTCTGCACCAAAAGCATGGGGACTGACAGGTGCCTAAGCAGAGGAGGAGATGGGTGAGTGAGGTGTTGAAGCTGGCCCACCACTACCATCCCACCAACATTACAGAGAGAAAGGGGGTTCTAAATACAGGAATTGATGTAGGGTAGATGTGAAGCAAATAAGTGACATCCATCTCATTTTCTCATAACAGATGCCAGCTAAGCTGGAATGATGCTGTGCAGTAGATTGCAATGAAAACATGCAGCTTGTGATAAGCTGACAGGAGCTGGACTGAGCATAAATAGCTCAGAAACATCAGTGGGTAAAGGCAAAGTTTTTGCTTTTGTGTTTTAGAAAGACGTTTTGCTATGCTTTGCTTTTCAGAATATAACACATTGTGTTAATTCCAACAACTATATTTATAACACCTTACACTTCCCATGTGTCAATTTTTTGTCCTTATATATGCATGTTCTCTTTTTTTTTTTTTTTGGAGCTTTGGACCTGTTATAATTATCATTAGAACTTTGTGACTGCGGAGGTTAGACTCTCTCAGCATGACTAACTGTTTTCTCAAGACATCCTGGCTGCAGTGGTGTGACTGTGCTGACATTTGCACAGACAGGCAGATGGTGCCTGGGACATATCTGGTTGCAATGCAGACCTGAAGATCCTAGCTGAGGAAGCTGAGCCACTGTGTTTTGGCCTGATTTATAAGAAAACTGCTTCTCAGCAAATGTAGCCTGTGTAATCCTTTCTGCTAGATGTAATGGAAAAAATGGTGAGCCATAGCAAAAGAAGCCCATAGCTAAAACATATGTTTTGGCCAAAGGTCATAATGATTTATATCAGATATCTGTGTGTGTTTGTTCCATACCAACTAAAATCATTTAAACTCCTTGGGTAATACTGAAGAGGCCAAACATCCACAAGTCTGATTGACTATGGGAGGTTATAAGATATATCACAATTGATAAATTGTGCTTGAAAACCATGCAGGATGAGAACAAAAGCTGAAGTGGTGTAACTGGGAAACAGTCTTCTAGAGATGGAATCTGAATTTTGATTTCTCATTATGTGGATTAGTTCCCTCAAGAGAAAGATTTTGCATTGAGAAAGCCAGTGGATGTTGTTGGTTTCACTGAGAAACAATTCTTCAGACAGAAGGAGAGGGAGAGTAGGTATGACATGTTTTGGAGTACTCAGGACTACAAACTGATTCAGTGAAATCCAGTTGTTTCCAAATTCCAATTCTGAGAATGAATCACATAATTTTCTGCAGATAATTGGCTAATGTCCGCTAACTGCTGCAGAGAACTTTCTGTCCTACTTTGTGACTGACAGCTAAGTAATTTGAGTGGGTTTGAGCTGGGGGAGTTGTCATGGTCTGGCCTGCTGCATCTGGGTGCCAGGAGTCTTGCCATGCTCTTTGCAGATCTGCTACTGACATTCTGCTATGGAATTCTGTGTTTAACTTCCATTATTTCACTTGAATCTATTTGGGAAAAGTCAGCATTGTGACACCATTTTAGAAGTGGCTTTTCAGGCGTACAGCTAATGCAGTAAAAGGCTACTACAGAAGTCCTCTGATAAGCCATACAGACTAGAAAATTGCTGATTTAGGATATAAGTGGTTAAGATGGCAAATTTTATCATGTGTTTGAAAATGGTTTACACATGTGCCCCTTGTTTGTTTTGGGTTTTTTTTGTTTGGTTGGTTTGTTTTGTTGTTGTTTTGTTGTGGGTTTTTTTGTTTGGTTGGGTTTTTTTATAGTCCAGAGCATTACAAAAGCCTAAATATAGCTCTCTGTTTTAAGCACCAAGATCATAATGGGTTTTTACATTCTTACTCTGCTCTGCATTCAGGTTGTCCTGGAAGAACTCCATGGACTTCAAGTGTCAAGGCAATACTGCAATTACATAAAAATAGAATTCCTTTCCTTCAGCAAAAAGATTAGGTAAAGTAGCAAAACCAATGGTCCAAGGCCAGCTGTGGCATAAACAGCCCTGATTTTACTTCCTGAGCCAAAATCTTAAATGGTGCCAATGAACCTGCTGCATTCTAACAAACCCTTTTTTTGTCTCCTTTGTGTCAATAGCTTAGACAAAAGGATTGGAGACGTAGCAGTAAAAAGAACTAAACATCTTATAAAATATATAGAAATATATATAGAAATATATAAATATCTTATTTGTGGCACAAGTATTTTACTTTGTCTTCCCTTGCTAATTGCTTTTCCTGCTTCATGCCCATTTCTGCGCTACTGATGTTGGGGCTGAACATGGACAAAGACTGACTACACTTACATCAAGATCCATATATAAAAGGGTATTTGAATCAATCACCTCTTTGCCTATGGATTTCAGAAGTTTAGTTCTCCAGCTGAGGCAGAGGTGAACTTCTTCAAAGCATAAAGGTAGCTGAAGCAGGTGAGTTCAATGAGTTGGGTGCAGCAGCTGGGAGCAGAGCACTGAGATAAATAGGCATGTGCTTATTCTTCTGATTAGACCAGAAAAGCTCTCTCAGTGTTGTCCTGTGCTCTAGAGACATACCTTGTAATCAAGGAATGAACGTCTAAGGCTTCAAACACTCACTTCTGTAATGAAGGATCTAACAGGTGGCATTGCTGTGCCTGCAACCAGGCTTCCTTGTTCTGTGACTTTCTAAGATCAGCAAGTATCTATCTGTATGATGCCTGAGGAGCAAATTCTCAGCTGTTGCAGGTTGGTGTTGTTCAGGACTGTGGAGCAGTCTCAGGTCATTTCCATTCTGCAGGCAATGTCTAAGAACTGCCCTAAACCTCCCATTGTCTAATATCACTGCACTGGAGTGTGCCAAGTGGTGAAGCAACACAGAGGGTATCTGGAAAGACGGGAGAAACTCAATTTGGCAGATGCTGGAGCACAGCAGTTTATTTTGGATGTATGTGTTTGCTAAATAACCGTGATTTAACTGCAGTGGAGTATCTTCAGCTTCAGTAATATTTTGTTACTATTGTTAAAGACCAAAATGGACAGCAGTCATAGGACCATGGTGGTGCTGCTAGCTAAGATTCACTATTCATTAACCATTCAGCACTGTGTGATTTTAGGAGGGCTGTTTTTGCAGTTTTTCCTAATTTTTCCTAATTCTTCTAGTGCTCAAACACACCTATTTTAATTGCCAAGAAGTTAAACTGCAGAAAGGTCATGTTATCTGGTTTGTGCATAGTCTGCCTCTTTGATTAGTGTGTAATCAAAGAAAATATAATTACAGCTCTGCAAATTTGAGGCTGAATCCTGCAGTCTAGCCTGTTCATCCACTGCCCCCATAAATGGGTGAGTCCTTGGGTTTTGTTGGTTAACTAGTGCCATCCTGTATTAGCAGAGAGGAAATCTATGCTGAGATTTAGAGCAGCTGGTTTATTAAATCCAGTAGACCAATTGTAACCTTGGTATCAGGCAGGAATGATTCTTCTGAAATGACTGGAGCTGTACCAGTCTTACATTTCAGGACTGAGATCAGAACCAGATCCACTCCACTGAAAAATAAAGCAAGTCTGCTTGTAATGAGGAAGAATTATCCAAATCTTAAATCTCTCTGTGTCCAAGCTGAATTTGTACACTATAAATATGTTACATGGACTCTGTGGGGTGCTCTACTAAATAAGCTCCACAGTGTTTACTAATAAACTTCTTTTTATTCTTCATGCAGCCTTTCCTCTAAGGCTGATAGATGTTTCTGCACTAGCATTTTGATCCAATCCTATTAAAACCATTTTAGGTTCTAGGAAGACTTCTGATCTTTTTTGCCTTCCAAAACTATTATAAATATTCACAAATTCAAGGTCATGCTATCTGTAACAACATGCCTTTAAATCCAAATATTTGAGTGGGATTTATGGGATGAAGGGGTTAAGTTTACAGCAGGGTTTCCCAAACTGGGGTGTGAAGGTGCTAGGAGGGAGAGGTGAAAAAGCAAATGATTAATTCTGCTTCCAACATGAGTACAATTTTGCATGCGGGAGGGGAGAGGATGAATACAAGAGTTCACTGGGGAGGGAGGCACAGGGCAGAGGCACAATTTGCAAAGTGCTGGTTTACAGAACTTTAAAGGGTAAATGCAGTTATTTGTAGGCTGTAGATTAAGGTGTATTGTTTGGCACGAGCTAGCTCCTGGCTATACCTGACTTCATGACGTTTGCAGCATTCTCCTTAAAGCTATCAGTTGAGTGGGGAGAGGCAAAGGAATGAGGACATCTCCATTCTGGTGCTACCTCTATCCCTATGCCCTATGTGAAAATGCTGTGCACTTCTTGATTACCAAATGACTTAAGTTAATATAAGGGCACTCAATGTTCTGATGTTAAATACCAAGGGACCAATACCTGAAAGGTCTAAGACTGAAGCATCAGACTACACAATTTCCTATTTACTATAGATGTTATGTTTAGTAACTAATCATCCAACCTAATAATCTAAAATAGTATTTGACAAAAAGGTCAAGTGTTTAATATTAGGGCTAGGAGAGTCATAAAAGTCTATAAGGGGAATGCTCCGTGGAACAGCCAGCCAGCTGCAGCTCCTGACTCTGTCATTGTATCTCTCAGTTCCTCCTTTCATTCTATAAAAATGTCACAGTCTCTTAAGCTCAAACGATTCCATACGTTTCCTGCTTCTGGAGGATGTTACTCTACAGAAAGCTCAGTTCCCAGTTGCCAGACCGAACAACTCTGTCACTGGAAGTTTTCTCTCTTTAAGTCATCTAGAGCTTTTCAAAAAGTGTCATGGTTTATGGAGCAAACAAAAGTTCTCGGGATGTTGTGGAAGACTCCTTATTTTATGGAAACCTCATTAAAATGCAAGGGAAGAGATTTTTTAAATTAAATAATTGCTTTATAAAACTTAGCAGACTTTATGTTCCAGATTTGTTAGCCAAATGGACCTCAGCCAGAGGGGTGAGAGGGAGTGAACCAAACTGAGAGCTGGTGTAAATGGGCCCAACTTTCACATTCTTTTTGAATTTGACAAACGTGCAGGGGCTAGAAGTAGCCACTGTGTGCTGCTGATCTGTAGAGCAAACTGGACAGCTTCAGACATGTTTCAGAACTTCATTTTCTCTGTAAAACATAAAAACAAAACACCGAAACAGCAACTGAGACTAAATGCTGTACTCAGATCCAGACTGCAGGATCCACATATCCGATTTTGTTGTTAATACTGTCCTCCCTTAGTTCCTGTCTCTCCGATAGTTTTCCCGCACTCTGTTCTTCGTGACTCCCTTCACGAATGTTGGAAGTTTATGGGTTTTTTTATCATGTTCTTATTTGCCTGCAGGGATCTCAGTTATTTTACTTCTGCCCATGGGATGCCACTTCAGTTGTAGCTGTTTGAATTAACATGCCTCTTTGCTGCATCTTCTGGCTGAGGAAACTGCAAGAAGTGCTCTCATGGCCAGCAGAACAAAACGGTGATCCACTCTGTTACTCATTTCTGTGGCATTTTTGTAAACCCACATGGTTTAATAGCAGGTTTGTTTTATTTTTGTTTTGGTTATTTTTTTGTTTGGGTTTTTTTGTTTGGATCAGCAACTATATACTAAGGGGGGGGGGGTAAGAAAAAAAATGGGACACACCTTTTAATTCTCATGAAAGCATTATCATGGGAAGCCTTCTTACAGCAACAGAGTGAGAACAAGTTAAATATTTAGTTTCAAAGGGATTATCCCTACCCAGCAGGGAACAGCTGGCATAAAGCGTTGATCCACCTCCCATTGCAAACAAGAGCCAAACTCCTGTTGATTTCATTGGTACATAATCAAGCTCTTAATAAGTCCATGGACAGCTTTGCACAACTTCTGTCCTTGTCTGCTTCCCTTACATATAGGCCTGATCCCCTCTGGCCCTGGAGAACCCAAGCTGAGTGTAGCTGTAGTGAAACTGAAAGCATTTTAAGATATAAAGGACTATAATAGTATATCAGCTTTTCCCCAATGTGTTCAGCTGGGGAGTACATCTCAGGTGGCCCCGCTAACTTCAGTCTAGCCCCTCTGCCTGGATAGCCAAACGACGACCAGGAAGACGTAGCCAGGATCTTGACTCGCTAAAATGAGCCAGTTCCTTTCTTATTTTTTACTGGGTTAGTAGGGTTCCTCTCTAGGTTGTGTTTTATTCCTGTGTTCAGCCACTTGAAAAGGAGCATTTCAGGTTTTGTGTACAGTTATATTGCAGTTACTGAGACCAGTTACTGAGATGTGTTGAAAGACATCACTCCCAGATCTAACAGCAGCCACAGACTTCTTACTCCATTTCCAGAGCATTGACATCAAGGCATAGATGTATGTAGAACTGTTTAGAGAACCTACATTCATTACAAAAAAAAAAAATACATTTTTTAGGATCCTAATCTCTGACGTTGATAGGCTTCCTGTCACCCCCATCCAATCCTTTCATGGTTATATTGTTTGAATGTGTTTCTGCTAAGTGGCAGAGCAGTCTCAAACTATTAGTGCCTAGGAACTGGGAAAAAAATAATAAGTAATTGGGTTATTAAGAGCCTTATTGTATGTGACAATGAAAAAACTGGACTTGTACTGTCATATGTCATTTAAAAGTTAGTACTATGAATAAGATGTTTTCATATCCTTTCTAATACTTTGAGATAGATCAAAATTTATCATACCTCTCTTCATTTTACATAGTTAATAATGAATGATCAGTGAAACATTTTGAAATAGGAAAAGCTAGATGATTCATATAACCTCTGCTGTGAAAGGTTTTCAAAGTTTAAAACATACAAAGAGAACTAAAAGTAGCTGTATCTATCGCATGATATATAAAAGCCAAAAAATTATGTAGAAGAACAAAGAAGTTTTAATTGAATAACACAGTTTGTGGGATCATCATACAGATTTGAATTTTGATCCTCAGATTGAGTTTCATTGTTCAACATTTGCATGACTTCTCAAACAATGAGACTGTGCACCTTTTTTTGACTTCATGACCATCAGGACTTTCAGGGACGAAAGTCATCCTTTGAAGATAGTGGTGTGACTGTGCAAGTGTTGTACAAACCACAGTTTTTTAACTGCTGGGGAAGGTGCTGTGTAAAAAGCTGTATTTCTTGTTCTTCTTTATAAAACTGGTAGAAGATCTAAGATGTGAAAAAGAGTCCAAAGTCTTGCTTAACTGTTTATAGATAACAAGGTATCCAGAAACTTTGCCATAGCATTCCTGTTATGCACACACCTCTGATAAGTCTGCACTAAGAATAAAGGGCCGAATTCTCTACTGGAATAAAAATCCCAATTTCTTTGGTGTCTTCCACTGTTGCAGCAGAGACCCTGGTTGCTAGTATAGAGTTCATATACAGAGATGTGTCTTCACCCTTCCAAATTGTACAGTCAGTGTTTGGAGACTTCTTTTATCTTTGTGCCAGTGCACAGAAAGAAGTAGAGTACAAAATATACATGATTTCACCATAAAGCTTCAATTTTTGGAACCTGTGGGTGGGGAGTTAAGTGTCCCATTCAGGTAGTCTCTAATAATAATTGTCATTCCTATTGCATTGTTTTCACAAGTGTGTAAGGATGCTGTCTCTGAAAGACTGGACATGCTGGACCACTGTTCTGGACCAGTATTGTAGTCCCTGTGCTTTTGTATTATTAGAACCACTTCTCTTGAACTCTATAGCTAGCTAAACATTTGAGATAGTCTAGGTTATACTAATTATGATGAGAAAGTGTTGTGAGAGTCATAAACCACTTTTATGTAACTCTATATGTTTACAAAAAAAAAGGCCACAGGACAAGTCAAACAACTATAAAGATAATTTTATTGAGTTGCCTATGAGGCCTTTCAGCCCTTGGCCTCTTGTAGGGATGCACTGTCTGCATTACATGCCACCTCTCTTCATTTCTGCAGTGCTTCTGTGGCTTCCCACCCAGTCTGGTGGTGTCTCAGTGCAATATTCGGGAGATATGCTTCTCTCATATTTCATGTTTCTGATCAAATTGGCTTTGCCTTTGCTGTGTGCAATCACACGTGCCTGCACTTTGCTTTGAAGACTGAATATGCTCACCAAGGAGTTGAGTTTCTCCTTCCCAGCTAGCTCAACTGAAGGGCAGTGACTACAGCCACCAGCTCTGACAACATTTTATCTATACAGTTCTATGTCTGGTTTATATCAAAATTATTCCCATAACTCCCTGCCATCATAAAAAAGCAAGCCTGAAAAGAAGAAGAATAAACATGGAGTGTTTTAGAATTGTATACTAGGAATAATTAAGTTTTTAGTAAGAGGCTTCTGTCATTTCTCTATTTTCACTCACTGTGAGGAGGACAGCATGTTCTCATCTCTGTGGAGTCACATAAATTACTTGATTAAAGTGCATGTTACAGAGCTGAGTCTGGGCATTTGGAACTTCTTTGCTGCTTTCTCAAGGTATTTGTATGATAGATGAGGGGAAAAAAAAGTCCTGTACTTAGTTCATCTTGTTATGTTGTAGATATATTTTCCACACATTTGCAAATAAAGAACAAGAGTTCTTCAGCTATTTAAAGCCTTTGAAAGAAGAAAGGCAGTTTAGATTACCAGCAGCCTACAATGTGCATGGCACAAAAATGTCAGTTTTAATGGCAAAGTTCAGGATAAAACTGTGTCAGCTAATTTAATCATTTACCATGAAATACCAGTTATCTTAATCTTACATGCAGTCCTTAAGTCTGCTGCATATTTTTGTGTAATTGAATCCTGACCCTAGAAGGAAGGAAGCAGGGAATTTGCTTTTTAGTGAATAGTTAGGCTCTAAATGTTCCTGTTTATAAATTGTATTTGCAGCATTGTCAGATATTTTAATAGTGAGCACCTAATATTTCTGATGAGTCTATTTTTTCTCTGTTTCATATTTGTTTCCCATGCTACAGAAATCATACTAGTATTCAGTTTCTATAAAACTTAACCGAGTTCTCTGGAAAAAGTGCAAATGTTGTTCCCAGAATTTAAGGCAAATAAAGTAGTATCTAACCCAGATGACACATTTTATTCATGTGGTTTGCTTTCCATCTAGATACCTGATGTATTACTTCATCAGCAAATTCAACAAGGCCAAGATGTCTTCATTTTCCTTCAGAGCAAGAGCTGTAAGAGCAGTGTGAGGGAAGTGTTGGTCTTCTGTGGCCAGCCGGCGAGAACCCATCAACAGCTGTGATGAGCAGACCAGACACGGGGAACAGGAGGCAGCTGAAGCCAGAGAGGACCCACGCCTGGAGCTGTGTCTGTGTGATTGGAGCAGAGAGAGGCCAGGACCCAAGGAAATCCCAGCAGCAAGGGAAAAAAACAGATTGACTCTCAGTGACTCATTTAGCTCCTGGATTGGACAGATCTCTCCCCTGCTGGCAATTTGGCTGAGCATCAATGGACAGATACCAGGATGAATAGCTTAAAATAATTAGGGGTTGGGAATTTGCAAAACTGCTAGCCATCCAATTCTTTACTGTGCAATGCAAAGCATAAAAAAGAAATTACATTTAGGTTATTAAATATTAAGTCAGTGGATTTACCTCCATTTGGTGCAGAACAGGAAACTGGCTAAAATTCAACATTTATATCATTGTGTTGATGGTCTGTTTATCACTGAACAAGTAAGTGCCTTTTGGCAGGTCAAGCTCTTTGACACATGGGGCAAATGTGTGCTTCATTTCTCTCAAACAGAAGAATTAATATAATAATAGTTAACACAGATGAGAATAGAATTAAAATCAAGTAAAGTCAGGAGTTCAGTTTAATGCCAGGTGTTTCACATTCTAGATGCTCTGGGGCCAGATTTTTTTCCTGTTGAAGGTAGTGAGGATTTTGCCATTGGCACTTTTGGGAGCTAAAGTGGGCCTTGGATGCAGAGAAACAGGATTCCCTGTACTTTCTTTTTAATGCACAAACCCAGAAGCAACAGGCTCATTTAGTATCAGTAAAGGTCAGTTAAAATTATAGAGACATCCTTTGGAGCAAATCCTCTGCCTTGTATTTGCATATTTATGAATTAGAGATTACGACAGGCTATTTCATTTATTAGAGCAGCACCACTATAGTTAATAGTCTGTCAGTATTTCCATTATAAACCCCATTTTTCAATGTTTTAATTTCTCAGCCATTTAAAATCACATCAGGAAACAAGTTGGTCTTATGTTGCCGGCCAGGTGCAATTTTTTTGTTTTGGCTTATTTTCCATAATGAAATACTGTTCATCATATATGCAGATGAGTCACAGCATTTCTGTTGGGGGGAAATAACGAAGTGTGTAAATTCTTTGTGGCTTTGTTTTTCTTTAGGAAAGAAGGGAAAAGAGGGATTTGACCAATCACATCCACTGGGGCTTCATATTTGAAGAACAGTTTTTTAAGCAACTACTCACAGAGCAAACACTGGTTCCTAATGTGAAATCAAGTTGCTGTTTGCTTGCCACTGGTGACCAAGGTAAATAGGTGAGGATGGTTCCCCTATCCCTCAGAAATTTCTTGTCTGCCAGAGTGATAGGTGAAGCACACTAGGCAAGAAAGCAGTGAATATTAAAAAAGAGCCTTTAGAAGTAACAGGAGCCCGGGTTACAAATTTTAAAATCTGACCTCTTTTTAAGTGTCTTCCAGATGCAGAGCAGTGCAGTACTGTACTGACTTTATTGCTGATAGTGGAGGTAGAGAAAAGGGCTTGGTGATGCTTTGAGGGCAGTTGTGAAGCTACCTTGCACTATGTCCATGAACTGAGCAGTATTGTTTATTTCAGCAGTCTCACATCATGCTCCTTCCAAACAGCCACTTTGCTTTCATACACGTTAGTTCACTAAAAATAACTGCCTGGCAAGGGCAAATGTTTAGACTAAAATGACAATTTTTAACTTTCTAGGGTAGCAAAAAGTTACTCTTCAGAGTAACTGAAAGAAGCTGGTCTTGCTCTACAACCTCTTATCCTTTGAAAAGAGAAACAGTGCAAATAGACAGTCCTGGTAAGTGGTTTGTTTTCAAGGTCCTGAAAAATCATTTGCTGCCACAGTAACTGGAATTAAAAATCAAATTCATTAAAAGAAAAAAAACGAGGCTATGTGCAAAAGGTGTGTTGCTCTTTACTCTTGCCTCACAAACACATAGTTGGAGGTGAGAACACAGTCCATATTTTCCACCTTTTCCATCATAAAGATCTTTGTTCACAACTGAGGACTCCAGATAAACTGTCAATGGCAGGCCAGAAACACTACTGAAACATCATATACAATCTACTTGGTGCATAACAGCTAATAAAACTGCACCCTAGACGAGACACAGGGCTCAGCTGCTGTGCCACCTTCTGTGAATTTTGACTGAATTAAGAATACAGCAAATTTAGAAGTTACATTACACACATTTTTTTAAGTACATGTGAGACAAGGTTGCATAGACAGAAATCTATGATCTTAAAGCTCCCAAATCCAAATGGTGAGACAGACTTTGCATCTGACCTCTCATCAACCTCAGGAGAACCAACAGCCCAGACTGAGACACTCCACTCAAGCTTGTGGAAAATCCATTCCAAATCCAAGTGGCGAGGGTTCACCATTGGTGCTTTCTTAAAGCAACAGTTATTTGGGATATTTTTGTAGGTAATTGGTAACTTAAAGTGCATTTTTCAGATTCCTTCCAGAGTTGCCATTGAAAAGAACAATCTTCCTTCCCCAGGCACATCACAGTGCTTTTTCAGCTGAAAATTATCTCTGGTCATGATAGGTGATCATAACTGAAAAGCAGGCGGACTAGAGATATTCTGTGTTGAATACAAAATTACTTTAACAGTTTTAAAAACAGGTGTAACCCAAAGTAACAGTGGGGAAGGGAGGGTCTGCCAAACGGGTTTAAAATGTCATACATTTTAAAATGAAGTATGATGTGCTATCTGCTGGAAACTCAGTCCAGGTTCAGTAAGCTATCTGTACAGTATTGCTCATTTCATATATGGTATATTTTGTCTTTAATTTACAATGACATAAAATCTTGTATAACTGATTGGAGTGCATCTTTGAGTATTAAAAATACTAATTATTATGTAATTAGTCAACAGGATGTGTGTAATTGTGTAATACCAGCATTCCTGGGTGTGGTTAAGTACGTAGGTAGAATGCCAACACTCATCTAGATGTAGTGTTATGAAATTACACAACAACATACACCCTGGGTGGATACTCTAATTGTATTTTACATTTAAACAATGGCTACATTAACAAAATAGAACTTATTATTTTTGAAAATATCTTCCCACAGGCATGGATCATAGTAGAGGATAGTAATAATATTGCTCAAATGAACTATCTTCCATCTCCTAAGGGACCCAGGCTTCTTCATAAACGTACAAATAGGAGACAGAAACCAGGCACAAAGAGGCCTTCATTCACTCGTGGCATGAAATCACCCCAAAATGGACATGTGACAGTTGCTGAGTCGTTAATTGCACTGGAATAATTGAAGGCAGAAAAAGAACAGGAAGAACTTTCTATCTCATGAAGAATCACATGGGATTAACCAGAAATGTGATTAGAAATGTTATATTTTTATGACTTGACAGACATCAGGACAACCCATAAACCATGGTGGGAACAGAATCACATAGTGAATCAGATTCTTCTTTGAACTTTCCTAGGTAAGATTTAGGTTACAGCCATCAAATGTCTTGAGCATTTTAGTTAATTCTGGTCTCTGTTAAGATACTGCCAATATGGTTCAAAAGTCTTCTGCACTCCCAGCCAGAAGTTCCCTGCCTGGTCATCACTCATTCTTCCAGGGGTACATCAGCAGTGACTGACAGGCATGCACTTTACTGGGGCCAGCATTAAAGAGATGGTAAGATCTGCAGTGCAAACGGAAGACGTGGATGGTTCTTGTACATGGATCACCAGTATTTTCTCTCTTTTTATATGGATCAAAAGTGAGAAATCCAGGAGAAGAAGGGAAAGGTGAAAATTCCAACACAAAAAACAAAACCAAAAAAAACACCCAGAAAACCCTAAGCTGTGACTCATCATAAATGTAAAATGTCAGAGCCTAAAGCTGGGGTTTTTTTCATCTGCCTGGATGCAGAAGGGTGAGGTGCCCTCCGAGAATGATTTTATCTTTTACTTTTGAGTCTGAAGATCTTGGATGTGGTTTGGCAAGTTCATAAAAATATTTGTGATAAAGTTGAGCTGCCGTCTGGAAATGTTACATACAGAGATGTAAGAAAGCTTAAGGAGAAAACTGCAGATGCTGGAAGAATCAGCAGTGCACGTGAGTAAGGTTAAAAATTGCAGACAATTAGCTACTAGATGACTCCCACTAAATAAATCACCAAAGACTTGACTGCTGCTTCCAGGTTTCTGCAACAATATTAGCTCATTGGAACAGTCAAAAAGATGTTAATTTGGCCACAGTTTTAGAAATGTGCTG
This sequence comes from Myiozetetes cayanensis, assembly GCF_022539395.1. Taxonomy (NCBI): domain Eukaryota; kingdom Metazoa; phylum Chordata; class Aves; order Passeriformes; family Tyrannidae; genus Myiozetetes; species Myiozetetes cayanensis. The sequence goes on along the minus strand of NW_026086826.1, from coordinate 14,962,175 downwards.
TTCTTATTTGAATTAATAAGTCAACCAACAACACCAATGTAAACTCTCTTGCCAAGGCTGTAAAGCTTTTAGGGAAGATACTGTATTTATTGCTCGGGATCAAGGACCCCATGATATGGAAAATAAACCTCTTTGGGTTAAATGTAAGCTACGTGGGAAAGAAAAACAACCTGAGCTTCTCATGGAATCTCACATCTCATTTCAGGATTCAATAAAGCACTTTGGATGTCCAGTTTAATAGAGTAGCACAATTTCTTTTTCCTGTATGCCTCCACAGATCAGGTCTAGCACTGATCTCCTTTAGAGTTTAATCCAAGACCCAGAGTAAAAGAAAAATATTCCAATTGCTTCCAGCAGGCATCCAGTCAGTCTTGTACCGTGGTTTTACTTAAACGTAAATTCAGTGCTAAGTTTCTCCCAAGAAAAAGAGGAGTAAGACATGAGTCTGTAAGCTCAGCTTTCCACCCTCCTGTTGCTTGCTGCTACTAGAACCAATCCTTTGGCTTGTTAAAAACTTCTTAATTTGTCTGGCCTTTCTGCAGGGTTGACTGGTATAAAAAATGCTCACCTTGACCTTCTTTATTGCTACATCTGGGCAGCTCACCACAGTTGTACTCTTTTTTACTGCTTGAGATTTACTTGTGTCCCTGGTGTGTTGTGATAAGCCTCTGAATGTCACTGCTGTGAAGGTTTCGTTCTTCTCAAAGACTCTCCGGAGGTTCAGTGAAGGCAAGTAGGGTTTGCTTTGTTTGAGAAATAGATTGTATGTGTCACTATTTTAAAGGGAAATATGGAAAGTGTTGGTTGAATTTGACAGGAAATTGGAATGTTTGACTTGTCACAAGGCCAGTTTGTATTATGTGGACTTCTAACATTGCTCATAGTAGGTGGACCTCACCCCATGGTGATGGCTGGGTCAAGGCCTAGTTATCATGTGTGTGCTGTTTAACCTGTCTTTAGAATTAGTCCAAAGTGGTGCATAAGGCTCACGTAGTAGTATAAAATAAGAAACGTCATCTGGAAAACACTACAGAGAAATGCTGAAGTTTTGCACATCGAAAAGGCTAATTAGAAATCCTTTTCTTTTATAACAAATAAACCAAGTATATTGACATTAATTATATAAAATACACAAGGTTTGGAGTAATCTGCTGAAGATTACAGATGTATACCAAATACTATGCAAATGAGTACGTGCAACTATTCTTCAGGTAACACATTTATTTATAAAAATAAACTGTGTGTTCAGGTTTCTTTTTTAGTGGGTAGAACATCATGAAAGGTTTCTGTCTCTCTCTTGCTCTTACCCAACATAGTGAAATAGTTATAGATGTAGTTATATCTGTTCATTACAGCCTAACATCCATTCTAGGAGCTTTGGAGCAGATTATTCCCATACCTGAGTTAGTTGCAGTAGATCTGTTTGCTTTAGTAGTAGTAGTAGTTCTGCAGTTTAGTAGTAGTTCTGTCAGCTTAGATCACTGTAACTAGGAGCAGAATCTGTTGGTAAAATTCCTGTAATCATTGTAGATTATCACCTGGCTGGGGCTGTGTTGGCACTGGTAAGCTTCCTGGAGCCTGCTTCACAATCTCCAAACCATCCTACAAACGCTAGGGCTTAGCACTTTTGCTCTTAGAAACACCCATCTACAAGGGCAAATGTTGGTAGTTAATTGTTGATCTCTCCCATCACCAGTAGAGGATGTTGAAGTTGCCACTGCTGGTTCAACTCCTTGAATTCTCCCAGTTTTCCTAACAATTGTCTTAACATTTCACAGGTGTGTCCACAGCTACTGTGTCTGCACAAATTCCAAAAAGCTCATGATACAGTGTCTGTTTTCACCTCTCAGATTGAAGCCCATTAAAGGATTTGAGGAAAACTATTCAGTGCTGTGGGCAATGAGGAGCAAAGAGGATCCATTTAGATGAGTTGCAGGTATTATTTCAGACCTCTAAAAAGTAGGAAAAATATTTGTACTCTATCATTATAACAGCAATCTCTATATATTTTCAAGAATTGTCAAGAACTTGTCTCCAGTCTAGCTTGAAGATTTTGGAAACCCACCACATGCTACACGTGGGTCTGAACAAGATTACCTAAGCCACAGATGATTGGGAGGGTGCATAACACTGGTCAAACTTCAGCCTTTGACCTGTTCTTACACTTCCAGTTCTGACCTGTGCTTACACTTCCAATTCTCACACTTCTGTTCTTACACCTGACTGTTCTTACACTTCCAGTTCTGAATATGCACTACTGGTAATTATCAGACATAAAATATTGGGATAATTGGATTTTTGTTCAACCCACTGTGCTTGGTCTTAGATTTTTTATGGTTCCATCATTTTCAGTGAGTCTAAAAAGGAGACAGCTTCTGTCCTAATTGCACTGTCATATGGAAAAGCAGCAATTTTTACCAACTCTGGTCACCCAAGGGCACCCTTTTAGAAAGAGTCACCTCTGACACATGGATCCATGTTGGTTGACATGATAGAAGCAGCACTTGTAAAAAAAATGGTTTGGAGTTGCATAGCTTTTAGTGGCAACTAAATGACGAAAAGAGTTGCAGGAGTGGGAGCAACAGGAGACTATCAGTTGGGAAGTTGGAGTGAAAGCTTTTATATATAATTTCAGCTGTTTGAGAGGCAGATGGTTCTGTTAGTAACTATTCCTTATGTAGAGATCAAACTTCTAAAGACCTTCTTGCATCTGCTTTGGATAAAATATATAAAAAAACTAAACCCCTGAGCTTTCACCTTCAGTGTGCAGTCAGGAAATTAGAAGGAAAAGGAGCTGTTATGCCTGTGAAATTAAATTGGACTCAAAGATAATTTAGGATCATAATAAAGGTGAGAAGGTTCAGAATCTTTCTGAACTATTGTGATACCTGTACAAAGGGTATTGACCTGCTGTCTAACTTTTTTGTTCTTGCTTGAAACCTAAAATTTGGTTTCAAATAAAAATCAATCTCTACCAGTTCATATAATACAAGTACTTTATTGCATTCTGACTGAAGCAGTGTTGCTCAGAGATGAGGGGCCAAGTCCTGGTCTTGTGGCATGGAGAGTTTCCAGACCACAGGCAATTCTGACTTTAGGGGAAGGTGAGGGAGGTAGACAAAAAGAAACTAAGTCACAAATGAAAACTTTGTGTTCCTTTCTAGCACTACTGGTTTTCTGATGAAATTTTCAAAATTTCAGATAAGTGGCACATTTTCAGCCAACTCAAGGAAATCAAAATAGGAAAGCTCAGCTTTGCAAGGAGAAACCAAGGCACCAGGTAAGACAACAACCAGGAGGGAGAAGAGATGCAGGGACAAGGGGAGGGAGGAAGGCAAGCAGGCTCCTGGAGATGGTCTGACTGGCAGCAGGGCCAACAGGGAAGAGAGACTGCTAGTGGATGAAAAGACTGGTTAGGATGTATCTGGAGGCCATAAAATGGGTGTTGAGGGGTGAGGAGCTGGAATCTCCTGTCTGGAAAGGATATGGCAGAGGAAGAGATCATTAAAGCTGCCGGGTTGGCATTGTGGGGGGGCACAAGGAAGAACAGGGCCCCTTTGGCACCCACTCCACCCCAGGTGAGGTGACCTGGCTCCAGATCCAGTAATGAGGGGGGTTCATTGCCTCTGGGTTCATGACACTATTAAAAGAAAAAAATAAAATAAAATAAGACAAGCCTACATTTTTTTACTGTTTGACTGAGGAAACAAAAGCTTAACAGTGAAGAGTCCTCCTCCCTCCGTCCAGAAACTAGCTAAGCTCCAGACAGAGGTTTCACTTGGGGCTTTTCTGGTAGCCACCTCTGCCGCGGGGGTGACATCCCTGTCTCTGCTTGAGCCTGGGCAGGACAGTGAGAGTGACAAGCACCTCTGAGTGAGGAGGGGGATACAAGATGGAGAGGTTTGTGCCAGTTAATTAGCAGCACTTTGGTGGTTTCTGCAGCCCACAGTAACCTTCACAAGACTGGCAGTGAAGGAGAGGTATCTGGGTATCTGTGGTGGAGGCTGAAAGTCTATTTATTTGAGTTCTTCTTTCTTTGAGCATTGAGTGCTTTGCTCCTCCAGCTCCCTTTAGAGACTGCACCATCAGCTATCCGGGCTGGGCAGCCCAGTGTCAAAAGGAAAGGAGCCTTTTGCCCATCACTGTCATATAACTCAGGCCCAAATCTGTAAAATGTGAGAAAATGAGAGATTCGATTATCCATATGGATCACTCTGGATTTATTCCAGATTGCTTCATTAATAGCAATCAAAGACATCACTTTAATGGATTTTTTATCCTCAAAATTATGGTCATGGGGAATTTGTTCTGGCTATTGATTTTGAAAAGGCTTTTGTTTCTCTTCAATAGCCTTAACTTATTTCAGATTTAGGTAACAGTAGGATTTGGTCTTAAATATGTTAGATAGGTCAATCTCCTTTATTCAAATCCACAGTTATGTTAAAACTAATGAGCGTAGTTTGAAGATGATTTATATACTGAGGCTTAGACATGAGAGTCCTTTTTCTCTTATACTTTTGCTGTTACAGAGGAGCCTTTGTTTTGGGAGAAATCAGTGTTTTTAAGGGAAAAGTCAGTGATGTTTTCTTTTCTGCCCTTAGTTGGAGAATATGTTATTTTTTTAATGAAGATTTTTAGATATTATGCTGGAAGTCACTGAATGTTCATGTTTCTTCTTTGTTAATTGGGGTAAAACTCTTAAAGCCATTAGGCGATTTAAATGTAGCTCTATTTGAGCAATATCCTTTATTGGATCCCCCATTATCCTTTAAACATCTTGGTGTGCAAGGGGATAAAATTAGAATGAATTTGTTTGCTTTAAATTGCCAGCCTCTGCTTGATAAAACTATTAGCTATTTAGCTAATTGGGCTGCTCTTCCATTATCATTAATTGGCAGAATTGATACAATTAAAATGGGGGGTTTATCTAAAGTGGTTTTGTTTTTTTCTGAGGTATTCCTCTCAAGTTCACTAACATGTTCAGGGAGTCTTACATTCTGCAATTAGTTTTTCAGGGTTAGAGGTAAATTTAAGATTAATTTTGAAACTCTGAAGCTTCTCACAGAGTCAGCTGGACTGGCTCTTGCTAATTTTATTGTTGTTTTTGGCTGCCCTGGTAAGACATGTTTCGTGATTTAGACAATCCCCAGCATTATGTGGCTGTGGAGAGCGTGGGGCAACGCAGCTACAGGCTGAGCAAAATCAGGCCCTTGGAGCACCCCCCCACTTTGCAGAAAGTCACAGCAAGGCTTGATCCCCGCACTGTGTCCTGCAAGGTGCTAAACACCCATTATTTCCTGACCCACCAAAGCATTTTAACACAGCCATAATTTTTAAGCACACATACAAGCCCAGTGACGCCAATTAGCTTACTCATACTAGTAAAGTTAAACAAAGGCTGCACTTGGTTGGGGCCACAGTAATCATCACCTTGTCAGTTTGAGACTCCCACACAAATCCATTGCAAAATAGTCCATGTTCTTCCACTTACACCTTGGCTGTGCTCTCAGCTGATGCTGCCCTCCATATGAGCAGGGGAGGACACTGGGCTTTGACAAGTTGCTCTGCCAATCCTCTTCCACTGTGTTCCAAGCATCAAGAAACTGCACCCTCTGCTCCTGCCATCTCTGGTGGACATGCCATCTCTTTTAGGCTGCTAGTACAAATGATGCTTCTCCCTCCTAATGCTATGATTCATGTCAGCCATTAGCCTCAAATAAATAAATGGGCTGAAAGAAAATTAAAATTAAATCACACTTCTATCAAGGGGAGGGCTTGTTGACAAGCAGGGCCTCTGTTGCCAGAATTAGTCAACTGGGTCTGCCTTTTGCACCAGAGGCTGAGAAAACCAGAGGATGATTAATTGGGCAGGACCAAAAGGATGTTGCCCCTCCCATACAGATGGCCAGTGTAGGCAGTTTCTAAATCACACCACGAGGGCAGTGGGTACATCATTGAATACCATGACTACCTCTGCTTCACCTTCATCACAGTTTTATATGTGCTGGAATATACCACATTAGTTCTTCACCACCCAAACATGCTCTTATACTGTGACATTCCTTATTTTGCAAGCCATGTAGAGCTGGGTCTATTGCCATTTAGAGCTGCTTAAAATAACTTCTTTTTAGAATATAAAATAATTTTATGCAAAAAAATTTTTAAAATGTTTTCTCTATAAAATACATGCAAATATAATTATATATAATTTTAACAAAAAAAGAAATCAGGTCCACTATTTAAGGCATGACCCAATATGTATGTGGCATGTTCAAGCAATGGAGCAACCTTGATGCAATACTGCCCTTCTTAATTTTAGTCACTGTAGTTCTAGACTATACCAAAGTCATTTCATGAAATACATCATGGTCCATGGGTTAATCCTGATTTAGCTGTGATGCTTTGCTTTTGAGTATTATCTAAATTGTTTTGCCCATCTCTTCTTCATTCATTTTCATGAATATCATTCTACGTGGATTTCACTCATATCTTTATTTGTTTTTAAATTATACGGCTCTTTAAGGAGATGGACCCATCAACTGATACCATACCTGGTGGAACAAAGAACAAGGCATTGTTTACTTTTGAATAAAGAGCAATGAAGATAGAGCACACAGTTTATAGGATATTAATGAACTATTTGAATCTCTGGCCTTAACTCAGACTCAATCCAGCTAAGCTTGGTAGCCAAAGGAGTTGAAATGTAATGGATAATAGTCCAAGATCCAACCATATTGTTGGTCTAGCTTGCACAGCTTGGCCCTTGCTGACAACCTCAGCCAAGCACCTTTGCACTGAAGGGCTGATGAAGTGCCTCAGCACAGTCATGTGCTGCCTCAGGGACAGAGCGTAGCATGGACTAGGGTTGACCTGCTGCTCTAGGTCTGGGGACACTCCTGGGGAGGAAGAGAGCACCTGAGTCTCTGGGGCTGACGTGTTTCATGAGCACTGAATTCACTGGAACAGAAGTCACCTAGGGCTGAGGGGCCTGTTGCAGCTCCCTCAGGAAGAATGAACACTCCCACCAGTACCATTAGAAACCCCACACTCCCACTGATTTCCCCATGACTTGGGGAAAGAGGAGGAGGGAGCAGAAACAAAACCCCTTAGAATAAGGACAACTACTTCACAGTACTAATCCTGTGCTGATTTATATTTTAGGTTAATTGCAGTAAATAAGGAGCATCACACTCATGTGAAAGAGATACGAATAAAACCTAGGGGGAGCAGAGGAGCTGCAACACAGGAGCCAGTCCTCCTTGGGCAACTTTTAAGGTGTATTAGGGGCAAAACCTTCTTAATGCAAACAATGCTGTTTATTTGCTTCCGTATCAGCTCTGAATTTGGCTTATTGTCACCAGTAAAAAAGAGTCCAGAATAAGGGTCATTTTGGGTTGAAACATTACTGTGGCATACAATGCCTTTTCCTCATTTGAAAGTAGAGATATAACTCTGTATGTCATTAACTAAGACAATAATAAATTAATACAATAGCCTAGTAATAGTGCTGTAAAGCTTTCGTGTATGAATTGGAATGTGAATACTGAGCTTTTCATTTCATGGTTGAAAAATACATGAGTTGACCCAAATATTAATTTCTGCATTTCAATCATTTACGTATTATGGGTCAATAATAATTTCTTGCACAAATGACTTTTCAAATGAGAAGCAGTATATTGTAATGGTGTATCATATTTACAAACATTTCATTGTTTTCTCAACTTAGTATTTAAAATATACTGGACCAGATATTATTTGCCAAATACAATACAAAACTGGGTCATGTAAAATTCAAATACTTTTTTTTTTTTTTTAATATTACCTGTAATTTATGGTATTCATAAACCATGGAGTGGCAGACCCAGGCCCCCAGTTTGGAAAAAACATGGTTTTCCAGCAGTAGTTTAGGAGACCTGACACCTCTTTCTACTCTTTCCTGACCTTAAAAATCTCACCCCTTTGAGTAGTGATCCCTCTGAAGATCCAGCACTGTCAGCAGGACTAGTGGTGGGGGTTTTGAGAAGTTTATTACATCCCAAGATTTCTTTACAGCATGCAGTGACATCCAACAAAATGCCTAGGGTGTCTTTTTTCAATTACTTCACAAAGCTAAAATAATATAAATAACCTTGCTTTTTACTTACTGGTATTGAACTTAGTCCATCATTTTGGGCTGTTCATTGTTTCATCATATCCCACCCCTTTATTAGCTAACATATCCCAACAGAAACCTTTTGTCTTGGAGTAAATAGTGTTCAAGTACTGAATTAATCAGAGACTAGTGCAACATATATATGCTGCCCAGCAAGATGAATTTGCACATCTGCCTTTTCCCCTAATTATAATTCCAGAGGTTGGATGTCAACAGCATATGGGTATATCCTCACAGAGGCATGCAAACACACACATACAGGCACACACACTATACATTAATCTCTCTTGGCTTATCTGTTGCTGTCTTTAATTTGTATACTTCAAAATTGAGTGGTGAGGTCATTTATTAGACTGTTTCCATGAGTTTTACGTAGTGATAAGAAAGCAGTAACGTGCAATTTGTTTTTACAGAACTCACTTTTGTAAGTACGATCTAATATTTTCTTTCTTTAACTGAGCAGTGAGGAAGAAGAGCTTTCAGAGTTAACTAAGAGTTAACTGGCTACATTTCAACTGTCACCATTGTCTTACATCTACATAGAGAGCGGAGAGACCCAGAGAGGTGTAAGTACTGCAGGCTGCTGGGAAAGAAACATTTATAAGTAGAAATTTCTCCTTAGAGCAAATTTTTCCAGTTTGTCTTGATTTTTTTCTTTCCCTATTTTTTAAACACAACGTGTGATGGAGATGATTGTTATTATCCAAAGGACCTTACTTGCTGGCTCACTGCATCTCTGTTTATGAAATGCCATAACAAAAGTGAGCTCACGCTTGTGTGCTTCCAATGCGTGATGTTCCTGTGTGCCAGATGGGCACTTTCATGACTGTATGAGCGTGGATTATTTCATTTCCTACATCTGGGACTCCAAATGGCTGCACAGAATGCCACAGGAGAGAGGAACAGATCTTCAGCTGGGGAAACTTACCTTCACAGGGGAACCAGCTACATCAGAGGGGATGAGGCAGAGAAGCCCCGAGTGATATCTGAAAGTTCACATAAACCAGGGCCATAAGGGAAACCTTTAGAACCAGGAACAAGACAAAAATAAACAATAACTAATGCTGGATGTCAGCTGTGGAGAGGGGGGGAGGGAAAATAAACCATAAGCAGTTTCTTGTCTGGCCACAGAAGATGTGTTTGGAATGCTGTTTTGTATTTCGGCTCAGAAACTCTGCTGTGACCTTCAGATATCGCTGGGTATTACAAGTTCTACTGATAGCCAGAGAGAAATATTCCAAGGAGAGCTGGCATATACTATGCCATACTAGTTAATGTTGTCTGCATATTGCTCACAGCCCGTTCCAGAACTGTGGCCAGGCAGCCTTGTAAAAACACTGCAGAATCCTACAGTAACAGTCAGGAATGCTAGTTTGTCATAAAGCTGTTGCAGGATTCGGGATAATTACTTGTCTGTTTGTAGGATAAGTGATTGCTTTCCTTTTTTTTTAAGCCCAAAACAATGAGAGCAGATCCTCTATATAGTGAGGACCTGGCTTACTACAATTTTGCAGAATATTTTGCATTTCAGAGCCAGCAAACAGGAGGAGATGGAGAGAAGAGACAGAATAGCCTGTCCTATGTGTGATTGAATTAGCTGCAGCAGAAAAAAAATATAGTTAAGCCAGTGACTTTCTTAAGATGAAAGAGAGCAAACCCCCAAAAGAGAACAAATGGAAAAAGTAATGAACAAAAGAAAGTAAGAGCTTGTGACACAAAGTAAGAAAAATAAACAGCAGTTGACTTAACTATTTTGCATAAGATATTTACAAACCACAGCATATTACTGTTTGCTTTATGCATTTTCACATCCTGCTCAGTTTAAAGCAGTAATTTTCTGCAAGGACAACAGAGGGAAAAAAAATGCTTTACACTGCTTATATTAATTACATTTTTTCATTACCCGTCATGTTTTCTACAGGCTTGTGTATTATTACTGTAAAATGTAATGAAACAGAAAAAGAAAAAAAGAATGGACTTCTGGGAAATTTTCCAATTCTTGAAATGCAATGTTAATTGAGTGCTATTTTTAGGTCATCACAGATAGAGCTGAACCCATTGCCATCAGCGTACAGAATGGGGACAGCCCAGGTGCAACACAAACTGGGTGAGGGAATCAGTTTCTACTGATGGAGAAAAAGGGAGAGAAACTAACCCCCCAGAGCGGTGGTTCTTGTTAGGTTTGGGGCAGTTTCTATTTCTCGATGTGAAGCTCTCAAAGCAGAAATGAAAGGGAAGGGTGCAGAGCTGGTCCAGGACCCACTGTGACCATGGGTACTTCTGAACGAGATCTACTGAGTCTTCTGACAGCAGGGCAGAGTAAATGAAAGTGAGAAACTCTGTCTGGTTTTGTGGCTGACTTTCAGCTCTGGGAGGGAGGGCACTCTGAAAGTCAACATGAAATAAAGTCCCCCAAAATGTATCAGAAATCCCTTTAATTTATAGATTTCTTAACAGGCTGCCAAAAATCAATTATTTTAATTTGTATATAGTGCAGCCCTGGACTGATCCAAGCTCTTTTGAAGTATTTTTAAACAGCTATTGCACAAAGCCATCCTCTTTCCTATATGCCAAAAAAAAAAAAAAAAAAGGAATTGAAAACCACAATTTCTCACTATTGCTTTGATCGCGAGAAGAGACACCCGGGAGTCTGCAAGCAAATCTGAGCCCCCTCACTAAGGCTGTTAATTGGGTACCTCTACTGTCTGTCCCAAGAATCAGTGTAGCTCTACTGCTCCCAGTATTATCTGCCTCTTCTCCCAAAGAGTGCTGGGAAGCTGTTTGAGCCCATAACAGCTTGTGAAGACCAGGGGAAATAGTTACCGGCACTTGTGAGTGGGTGGAGAAGTGGTGAAACAGGAGAAGTGGAAAATCTTCAGTGTGCACTTACCAAGGCCAAAATCACAGAATCACAGAATATTCTGAGTTGGAAGGGATTCACAACAATCATCAAAGTCTGACTCCTGCCTCTGCACAGGACAGCCCCAAGAATCACACCATATGCCTGAGACCATTGTCCAAACTCGTTTTGAACTCAGACAGGCTTGGTGCTGTGACCACTTTCCTGAGGAACCTGTTCCAGTACCCAACCACCCCGAGTGAAAAACTTTCCGTCCCTGACACAGCTTCAGGCCATTCTCTTGAGTCCTGTCACTGGTCACCAGAGAGAAGAGATCAGTGCCTGCCCCTCTGCTACTCCTCATGAGGAAGCTGTAGACCACAATGAGGTATCTCAGTCTTGTCTTCTCCAGACTGAATAGACCAAGCGACCTCAACCTCTCTTCAAATGACTTCCCCTCCAGACTCTTCATCATATTCATAGCTCTCCTTTGGATGCTCTCTAATAGCTTTATATCCTTCTTATATTGTGGTTCCCAAAACTGTACACAGCACCCAAGGTGAGGCCACACCAGTGACCTTTGTCTAACAGGAGAGAGCATCCCACCTGAGGGAAGCCAACGTGATCTCCACAAAGCTCTTCATTCTCAGTATTGCACAGCACTGCTATAAAAGCAGGAGCATAATCCAGCCATTTTGGCAGCCATTCTAAATGACCGTGTTTTAGAACAACTGAGATTAAGAGTTTTCTACCCACTTTGGCCCCATGCACATAAAATCTCAAAAAACAATCATGATCAGGTGGTAGAATTACCAAGACTGTTCAACCAGTTCTTCTGTTTGTTTTAGTGCTAGTGGAGACTTGTTAACCAACCTGTAGGTATAAGAGACAACTCTCCACCCATACCGGCCCATGTAATCAGAGACATTTTGGGCAGGATCCTAAACAAAGACACTTAAGCACCCAAATTCCTGAGATGATCTGTGCCCTTTTACCTTGGTACAAACAGCTTGCATTCTGGCACTTTATTCATTACAAGTTTCTTTGGCTTTTTTTATGTGTTCTGTTAGTCACTTGAGGGTCCAGGCTCATCCTTTTATCAATCTCTGCTCAAGAATCCTGAATATGCCCAAGGGCCACATGAAATACAAGGCATTAGTAGTGCTCCCCTGGGTGTGGCTTTCCTTGACCTATGCAATAGCTTGTGCATCAACTATCTATCATGAACCTGTCTTTGTTTCTTGCCTATCTTCCAATCTCTGCCCTTCCCCTAAGTCACATAAGCTGTGGCTTATCAAAAATACCACCTCAGTGCATTCCAGATGTGTCTTCCCACCCATTCTCCAGCAGATTTGGCAGTGGTATAGAAATGTTATGAATTTGCCTGGCAAGGCTTAGATGGATAAAAAAAGAAAAGCAAAGCAAAACACAAGCTGAAGAGTTAGTTTGCTCTCCAAACATCTCTAGTGCTAAGATAGAAGTGATAAATCATAAATATAAGCCAACAAGATTTTCTCTTATCTGACACATTGAATTAAGGCTGTTGTGCTCAAACACTTATAGCAAAATTGACAAACACTTCCTTGTAGGAATGCTGCATCAAAGGTATTAACTTTATAGTCAAACACCATTTAAAGCCGAGGCCAGGCATGTGCATTAGCACACACTGCCACACACCCTCACGCAAGGCCCCTCACCCAAGGCGTGCACAGCGTGTGAACTGTGAACACTATTTGCAAATCAAGAGAGAAATGCTGCTCCTTTTGACTATGCTTGTCCTGCCTCCAGCAGTGATGCCAGCATCTGGGCTTCACTTAGTCAAGCCAAGTGGCCCCATCTTGTTGCAGCCTCACCGTGGGCCTTAGCTCATTATTGGCTTGTCAGCGCTTATACCTCATCAAGACCAATCTGGAGCCTGACAGCTACCCCCACATTTTCATATCTCACCATGACAGACTCCTTTTTATGTTTAGATTAGAGCTATTCCCTTTTGCTAGGAAAATTGATCTAAATCCACAGACCTCCAATTGGGAGTCACAATATTTTTCCACATAGAACCCAGTCTTGTTCTTTCACAAGGATTCGTTTTTCCTCAGCACCTGAAGTTGTTCTTGTAGGCAGCAGTCCAGGAATAGCAGGGCTCCTTTGCAGACCAGAGCAGGTAAAGATTTTTGTAGTGGGATGACAGAAGCAAGTGGTGGAGGGTATAGGAGGAGCAGAGGGAGTCATAAAACCACAAAGTCTCCTGAAGCATGGGCAGCCTGACCCAAGCCAGCTGGATCCCACTACAGCACCCTTAGGGGAATGGCTCCTATGTGAGCCAGCCCCTTCATTGCTCAAGGTATTGGGGAATGGTCAATGAATTTGTTAATTCCAAGTCAAAATCATTGCATAAATCATGAAGTCAGTATCCAAATGGCAATCCAGACTTGAGATAATGTCATTATATACATGTAGCCACTGGTTTCCATGGGAATTTTGCCATATCTTTCACCAGGACTAGGATTTAATCTCTGAGAATTTTCTTTTTTTCCACTTGATTAGCTGGCACCTGTCCTCTATTGAAAGACAGTCACAGCACACCTGAAGAATTGTAGTAATAAACTGGTCAAGGAGGCCTTGCAGGATGGACCTGAGGAGGCTGCAGTCATTTGACTGGATCAATAGTGGGATTTCATCAGAGAGAGGGGACTCAAATGTCACTTTGAAAATTTCACTTCAATGTGTTCATTTTCTTTTTCAGCTGTGTTGGGAATGGTCTGTAGATTTTAGCTTTGACTTGGAGCAGGAGAAATGAGGAACCATTAATTCTGGGAAAAAAATGCCATTCCAGACCGCACATATTTGGCACGTTCAAGAATGAACCATCATTTCCATGATGAAATCAGTGGATATCATTTCAGCTTTGGTCAGATGAGGCCTCAAACTTGCAGACCATGCACCAAATGTTTATTAGTGTTTAGAAGGTCAGATAGATACTGACTGTGGCCCAGTGCTTTAAAGAGTTCAGTTGTCTTGATCCAAGCAAGCAATAGGCAACAATGCCTAAGTTTCAGACTCTGGGGTTTTCAGAAATCCATGTGTTCCCAACTCCCAGGGACAACAAGGAGCCTGGAAGTTTTAAAAATCTGAAGTAGGTACTGATCTGTATCCAAGGGTGTCATGGGTTTGAATACAGCTAGTGAAATGCTGCTGAAGTCACTAGGGGTGCACTGCTGTAAAGCCCAATACAACAGAACAAGTATCCAGCTCGATATATTTAGTGTTGATAAAGTTAATAATGCCAATGTCAACAGAGTCCAGAGCAGGACTGGCCCCTGGCCTCTCAGATTTGCCTCAGTAGATCACACCTTAGCCCTATTATTTTCATTAAGTTTTCTTAACCTTGTAATCTTCCTGGGTATCATCACGATGAAGTTCACCTCCTCAAACCCAAACATATCCCTATTTAAGGATTGGGATTGGGAGAAAGAATACCATGCTGAAATGGTATCCATTGAAATGGGGCACTGTTCACAAAAGGCCTGCCAGGTTCCCATCAGAAGAGTTAGATGAAGAGTGGGGAACTGGAAACACTGGCTGCAGCCAAATTTCTTTTTTTTTTCTTTGTTAATCTACTTTGTCTAAATAATATGAACATTTGGTGCATTTAGCTCTAAATATGTCAAATTCTCCTTTAGGGAAGAACTTCTAAAACCTAAAATCATCTCTTAAGATCAAATTCATTTCCTGAGCTCAAAATTATTCTTCTCTACACAAATAAACAACACACACACACACACTCATACTTGCATGCTTTGTCTGCACTGCAGGAATTGTCCTGGGATAGCACTGTGCTGTTTGTAGAGCCCTGCTAAAATGCCTGGCTTTCTGATACTGAGAGAGTGCTGCAAATATTAACACATCATTGTGGGCGGGGGAAGTAAGAATGATTATCCCAGAATGTAACAAATCTAAAAATAAATTGGCTTCATTTTCACCTATTGCACACCAATGGGGGTAAAACAACTTTAATTAGTGTTACAGGACAATAGGAATGGAATTGGCTCCGTCACAAGATTTTTGCAGGATGACACTGATGGTATTACTATCCAACTTCAAAGATTTGGAAAGATGTGGCTGCTAAGACTGGAGAATAGAAACCTGTTTTTCATCAACTAGGCTGGCCTGACAAATTAAGTCTGTGGAGTCATTAGATTAAGATAAGAGCTTATCTCCTAGACTGACATTTATTCAGAGGTTTTTATGCTGCTCAGCTAGTAATTAGTGCAGTTGAATTTTTAACACTGCTTTGTCCAGTTGTTTGACAAATTTGAAATATATACAGTTTTGATTTAAAAAATAACTAAGAATACAAGATTATTAGCTTGGAAAGGTTTTAATTTCTGGAAGAGTTGAGATGATACTAAAAATCTTCAAGGAGGTCAGAAGTGCTTCTGCTGTTGATTCATTTCCATACACAGATTGAGAGGCTCCTTAAACTAAATTTTTAGGCCCTAAGCAGCAGATATCTCTAGCAAATCTGTAATTTCTTTCATGCCCATCCATTTTGTAATTCTGCTGCTTTAGAGGGGCAGGAACATGATGCAGGCTGTGCTCCTGCTCATTAAAACTTTTCTGCCTCCTTCAGCACTCAGGTTAGGGTTTCGGGTAGGGGCAGTTTCATATGGTTGGTTTCATGGGATAAAGTTTATTTTTCCTGTCCTAATTTTCTTGTAATTTTCTTTTCTTCTTACTAAGGATTGTTCCAGAGCAAACCAATGCATTACTTTTGGATACATGTTTTAACATTGCTTTAGTCAAACAAGTCTCACTTTTTTTTTTTTTTTTAAACAGCTCATTTTGAGTAACTGAAGGTCAGCATTGGATTAATAATTAGTGATTAAATGGATGGCTGTTTATGAACTCTGATAGGTTTGCTACAGCAACATCCTGTTATTGCTGTTACAGCATTTGTTTTGTCCAAAGTGCAGACATTTCAGCATCTATGGTTGCTTCCTTTAGAAAAACACAGGCAAGAGAAGTTCGTGGTATTAGAGTATAGTTCATCCAATTGATTGTTCCTGTGAACCACTTATATCAATCCCCCAAAAACTTCAAGAAGTTTGGCACACAAATTCTTTCCCATATAAATTTTAGCTGTTAATTCTGCCTTTGCTGTCAACCAGGTCAAAAATCCCACATAACTTTCAATGTACAATTCACTTCCTGTCAGAGAGAAATGGAACCTCTTCCTGGACCTTGGGTGAGCTGGAAGGGAAGACCTAATTTCTGATGCCTCTAGGGAGGAGCATGGCCTGAACAGAGGGACGAGGAGGGATTTAAATTCAAGCTTCCCAGAATTTGTGGCAGCAGCATCCCTGTTTTCCTAGGTTGTTTTACTTTCGTGTGATGTGCATTGCTCCGCTGTAGATTGCTACAGAAGCTGGAGAGCATCAGCACTACCCAGGCAAACTTCAGGCTGTTAGATAAAAGGGGAAAAGTTGCCATCATCCAGACACACAGACAGAGAACCAAAGAAAGGCCACACCTTTGGGACAAAACTCCAGCTAATACGAAACTGTTAACATCTCCTTTTGATGGGCTGGAGATTACAGCATAGAGGTGTCTTGATGTTGTCTGTCACAGCTGCCCATCAACAGTGCTGGCTCATGGGGCAGTTCCCTGGCCCCACCTGACCTTTGCCTTGTGCCAACAATTTAAAGACACACAGAATAAATTAATACTCTTGGTTTTGGCCTAAGTGTCTAGAGTCTGAGACCTTTGCTGGACCAACACATGAGGCCAAGGACTGACAGAAGCACTAGCAAAAGAGAAGTCCAAATAGGTCAAGGGAAGGGGCATTGCATATAAACTCTGTTACTACATGGAGAATTTTGTTCAACTCCTGATGGCAGAAAAGACAACCTGGACTGGCAGGTAAATCTCCCTGAAAATAGCAGAAATAGAGGTTAGAGCAACATATTTATCTCAGGTTACTTGGTACATAGGTAGATACTGCAAAAAGAGAGTTGGAGATTTAACAGCACGAAGGTGTCATTGAATGGCAATAACAGTACAATCACACTTTACTCTGCCTTCCATTTTCAGTGTCCCACTCTCAGGTGGATGGTTGCTCTTCAGCATTTGGCCAAGGTCAGACAGGTGAGAGAGAATTTTTTTGCAAGTTTCTGGTATTCCTAGTAGATTTTTAAAATGACAGAAAAGGGCAATAACTTTTTTTAACTGGCAAATATGTTTTCAGTGTCACCAGAAAATGGTACCTGTCAACTCAGACATTACTCTGATTTTTTTTATAGCCTTTGACTTCTAAATTTGGTGTAAGAGGTACCCATGTCCCAGAAAAATTTGCTTGCCCTTTTTAACTGGATTCCATAGGCTGAAATTTATCCATGGTAAATGTTTCATAGTACAGTAAATTATGCAGCAGGTTCCATATAAACATCCTTTACTCACAGAAATGAAGGTAGCACAAGTGCATGGTGTAGCCATCCAGCTGTTTGTGTTTCCCCCAGGCATTCAACACTTCTCACAAATAACTACACTTTGCACTTCTGTAACCCACATCCAGAGATCCCACAGGGCAACGGCAACGGTAGGGTAAACACCTCTATTTCTATTTTATAGAAACTTAGCACTTCTGAAATGCAAGCTCAAGGCAGGTTGTGAGGAACATCTAAAACTTGGAGAAGTCTTTCTGGAAAGCCAATGGAAATTATTTGCTCCAATATTAGTAGTAGGTCAAGTGGTCAGCAGTCAGAGCAGCTATTGGAAGGTTGTTCCCTCACACCACATGAAAGTGCCCTCCAACAGCCCCAGCTTGTCCCCATTTTGTTTTTCTGTTGTACAGTATTCATTAAACCCTTTGCTGTGACATGCCAACGCCAGTGTGCCAAATCCTGAGCAAATCACATCCTCTGTTCTTCTGTAGCAGATTTGTGAGATAATCTATTATAGATTAATCATTTCAGTCTTATGGTGCAATGTAAAAAATAAATTGGGGTTATGAAGCTGGAGGGGAGCCACTTAGGGGGGGCAGTGTGTTCTCATGGACGCTCTGTATTTGACTTTGAAAACAGTGTCACAGTGAGATTTTTGAAGGTAAAAATGTTGTGGAATAAATTTTCATGTCCACAAGTATCAGCTCAATGTTGAACTCTAGATGATTTCCAGGTAATTTCCTTCCTTCTTCTCACCATATGAAACATATCTGGGCTGATCCATTATATCTCTTCAGAATAATAGATGGTAGAAAAATAAATAAAATAAAATAAAAGCCCTTTTAAAGACTGCATATCTGCTGGAGATGGAGGTATCCAACCCAGAAAAATAATACAGGCCAGGAATGCTGCCAAATACACTGTAAGAAAATATTAATTTGCATAATTTTAAATATTCTCCAACATTTTATAAGCTCCCAAATGACAGACAGGGAGTAATTTGCCTATTACTGTAGTCCTTGTTACACTCCCAGCTGAATCACAGTAGGTCCTTGGTGTCTCCAAACCAGAGCAGGGGTTAATGCATGTGGACAGTCATTCTCCCACATAGCTCCCTGGTCTCTTCTGCAAGACAGGAAGATCCACAATCCCCTCTGAATTAGGTATGAACTGAGAAATGAGACATTTAGTTCTATCTCTTTGCCACGTTCCATCCACCTAGACAGCAAGGCTTTATCCTGCCATCAGTTACTGAATGCAAACCTACAGTGACTTCATGACATGCTTTACCTTCCAAAGGATGGTAGAATATTGCAGGGAATACGAGGAATGGAAAAGCATTATTTTTGTTACCGTTTCTTTTGCTTGGGTGCAAAGTAAATCAAACTAGGCTCCATGCTGAGTGATATATCATATAACCCTTCAATGTGATATGTATCCAACGATTTGTTTTTCACTATGGCAGCTTTTCACAATCCATAAGTCAGATGGAACGTAGAGAGATTTCCTAGCTTGAAATGCAAAGTGATTTTTTTTTTTTTAAGATATGCTGGGGATTTTTTTCCATACCAAGAAGAGTTACTGAAGAATACAGCTGAAAATATGTGCCAGAGCATATTCACTAATGATTTACTCAAAAGATATGATGGCAAATAGAGTTACTTACAGTGTTCCTCTTAGTAATTAATGCATTAGAAGTGTGCGTTCAAGCAACATTAAGACTCTAGTGATAAGATAACCAACAGAAGAAAATTACTAGCATAGTGCAAATCTGAACTGGTTTAAACAAATCCATCTTTCACTTGTGACCTATCTTTTGTATTCAAGGGGTAATTATGGTCATATGCAGCATCATGTGCTAAAAAGGGTTGATGAATGAGGTGTGTGACCACAGTTAGAGAAAAACGTAGACAGATAAATGGATAGCATGTCAAAAAAAAAATATGCCTTTAAAATTGCATTAGAATATTGATATGATTGCTGAATCATAACAGTATGTTACTTAAAAAGTGATGGGCAGAAAGCCTTACAATGCTTGCTAATTCAACTCGAAAAGGAATTTTCTCTCCTTGCTTTCACAGCAAAGGCAGTCCTATCCCACCAGCCCTGTTTGCTCAAGCTCTCAAAGGCCAATTCCTGTGGAGCTGTGAACACTCCTTTCCCTTGGGAACGAGGATAAGAACCAAGTTTATCCTCAGTTCCAATCTGGCATGGGTCAAAGGATAAGCTGAAGGACCAATCTGC